>NC_057797.1:730367048-730421838 GCF_018294505.1 Triticum aestivum
CTTTATTTTTTATTTCTTTTTGCTTTTAGGTCAGCAAAATTATAAACTTTCTGTTAGTGCCATTAGTTTTAGAAAAATTATAAACTTTTTGTTAGTGCCATTAGTTTTCACAAGTTTGTTACAACTTTCTGTTAGTGAATAGTTAAAATTTGAATTCTTTGAAATTTGTGTGAATCACAAGTTTGTGATTAACTTTACTAAAAAATGAACATAGATGCACCCAGGGCCGGCCCTAAGCCATGGCGAGGAGTGCAGCCACCTAGGGCCCAGCATGTCCAGGGGCCCACCCTCTCTGTGCACATGTATTGATACATTTGAAGGGAAAAAACTGAGGAAGGTAGCACTCGCAACCCATTAAGGATGGTGGAGCCAGCCATGAGATTAAATCCTAATTGCTTCGTTTTGTGTGAGACAGCGCCGCCGGTTCATTCTTCTTCCCGTCCAATCTTCTTCCTCTCCCAATTAATTGCACCAAGTCCCCAGGGGGCCGGGACCCAAGCGACGCTCATGAATGGATTTTTAGCTGTATCATCTCCTTAATTTCTTTGCCAGTGAGTTTTGTGCTACTAGTAGATAGGTTCTTTCGTAAGTACCCAAGGCGACAAGGCCCTGGTGGTGACCTCCTTGGCACCGGCGACGAGCTGAAGATGAACCACATTTGGCTTGCCGCTAAGGCGTTGACACCAGCACCGGTCCATAGCTAAATTGTTCATCCTATGGATTGTCTGCCTTTTCTTGCTTATTGCGAATTATACGACGATTCTCTTGCATAAAATTCTCACACAAGTAATTGTTTCATGTTAAAGATGATCGACCATCACCACATTACCACATGACGATTAGATGTTGCTGGGGGTTTATCTTGTGACATTTCTCTACTGTTCTTGTATGGAAGGTGTTTGTGTTTTTGTTCAAATTTCAAATTGCCACTTCTAGATAGATCATAAAATATTTGTTTAAAATTACTGTTGTGTCATATGGATAGTTTGAATGAACTTGCGGCTGTGATGTGCAGCAGCGAACATGGAGACGTAAGGTGTGACCGTAAGGCCCATTGTACCATGTTTGCACTAGGGCCTCCGAGATGCTAGGGCCGGCCCTGGATGCACCTATAGAGAAAATTCGATCTAAATTGATAGTTTTCAAATGAACTCTGAAAAAGTTGGCATAGCATACTCGTGTGTTACAAAGTTGGCATGGTATCATCATAATAGTTGCGGGAGAAAGTCTTCACTTTTTCTTCGCTTGTGTCATTTGCTTATTGCGCCGTAACCATGGATAATCTTCATCGTTTATCAGGATGCTTGGATCAGCCTTGACATTGAAGGGAGGAATTTCATGAAACTTTTCATAATCTTCAGACATGTCTGTCTTGCCGTCCACTCCCAGGATGTCCCTTTTTCCTGAAAGAACTATGTGGCGCTTTGACTCATCGTATGATGTATTCGCTTCCTTATCTTTTCTTTTTCTCGGTTTGGTAGACATGTCCTTCACATAGATAACCTGTGCCACATCATTGGCTAGGACGAACGGTTCGTCAGTGTACCCAAGATTTTTCAGATCCACTGTTGTCATTCCGTACTGTGGGTCTACCTGTACCCCGCCGCCTGACAGATTAACCCATTTGCACTTAAACAAAGGGACCTTAAAATCATGTCCGTAGTCAAGTTCCCATATGTCCACTATGTAACCATAATATGTGTCCTTTCCGCTCTCGGTTGCTACATCAAAACGGACACCGCTGTTTTGGTTGGTGCTCTTTTGATCTTGGGCGATCGTGTAAAATGTATTCCCATTTATCTCGTATCTTTGTAAGTCAGTACAGTCAAAGATGGTCCCCTGGACAACAAGTACAACTCATCACAAACAGTGTTGTCACCTCTGAGACGTGTTTCCAACCAACTGCTGAAAGTCCTGATGTGTTCACATGTAGTCCAGTCGTCGCACTGCTCCGGGTGTTTGAAGTGCAGACTTTTCTTGTGTTCATCGACATACGGGGTCACCAAGGTAGAGTTCTGTAGAACTGTGTAGTGTGCTTGAGACCAAGAATATCCGTCCCTACATATTATTGAGTCACTTCCAAGAGTGCCTTTTCCAGTTAGTCTCCCCTCATACCGCGATTTAGGCAGACCTATCTTCTTAAGGCCAGGAATGGAGTCAACACAAAACCCGATAACATCCTCTGTTTGATGGCCCATGGAGATGCTTCCTTCTGGCCTAGCGCGGTTACGGACATATTTCTTTAGGACTCCCATGGACCTCTCAAAGGGGAACATATTGTGTAGAAATACGGCCCCAGGATGACAATCTCGTCGACTAGATGAACTAGGACGTGCGTCATGATATTGAAGAAGGATGGTGGGAACACCAACTCGAAACTGACAAGACATTGCGCCACATCACTCCTTAGCCTTGGTACGATTTCTGGATCGATCACCTTCTGGGAGATTGCATTGAGGAATGCACATAGCTTCACAATGGCTAATTGGACGTTTTCCGGTAGAAGCCCCCTCAATGCAACCGGAAGCAGTTGCGTCATAATCACGTGGCAGTCATGAGACTTTAGGTTCTGAAACTTTTTCTATGGCATATTTATTATTTCCTTTATATTTGACGAGAAGCCAGTCATGACCTTCATACTGAGCAGGCATTCAAAGAAGATTTCTTTCTCTTCTTTCGTAAGAGCGTAGCTGGCAGGACCTTTATACTGCTTCGGAGGCATGCCATCTCTTTTGTGCAAACGTTGCAGGTCCTCCCGTGCCTCAGGTGTATTTTTTGTCTTCCCATACACGCCCAAGAAGCCTAGCAGGTTCACGCAAAGGTTCTTCATCACGTGCATCACGTCGATTGAAGAGCGGACCTCTAGGTCTTTCCAGTAGGGTAGGTCCCAAAATATAGATTTCTTCTTCCACATGGGTGCGTGTCCCTCAGCGTCATTCGGAACAGCTAGTCCGCCGGGACCCTTTCCAAAGATTACGTGTAAATCATTGACCATAGCAAGTACGTGATCACCGGTACGCATGGCGGGCTTCTTCCGGTGATATGCCTCGCCTTTGAAATGCTTGCCTTTCTTTCGACATTGATGGTTGGTCGGAAGAAATCGACGATGGCCCAGGTACACATTCTTTCTGCATTTGTCCAGGTATATACTTTCAGTGTCATCTAAACAGTGCGTGCATGTGTGGTATCCTTTGTTTGTCTGTTCTGAAAGGTTACTGAGAGTGGGCCAATCGTTGATGGTCACGAACAGCGCCTTTAGGTTAAATTCCTCCTGTATGTGCTCATCCCACGTACGTACACCGTTTCCATTCCACAGCTGTAAAAGTTCTTCAACTAATGACCTTAGGTACACATCAATGTCGTTGCCGGGTTGCTTAGGGCCTTGGATGAGAACTGGCATCATAATGAACTTCCGCTTCATGCACATCCAAGGAGGAAGGTTATACATACATAGAGTCACGAGCCAGGTGCTGTGATTGCTGCTCTGCTCCCCGAAAGGATTAATGCCATCCGCGCTTAAAGCAAACCATACATTCCTTGGGTCCTTTGCAAACTCATCCCAGTACTTTCTCTCGATTTTTCTCCACTACGACCCGTTAGCGGGTGCTCTCAACTTCCCATCTTTCTTCCGGTTCTCACTGTACCATCGCATGAACTTGGCATGCTCTTCGTTTCTGAACAGACGTTTCAACCATGGTATTATAGGAACATACCACATCACCTTCGCAGGAACCCTCTTCCTGGGGGGCTCGCCGTCAACATCACCAGGGTCATCTCGTCTGATCTTATACCGCAATGCACCGCATACCAGGCATGCGTTCAGATCCTTGTATGCACCGCGGTAGAGGATGCAGTCATTAGGGCATGCATGTATCTTCTTCACCTCCAATCCTAGAGGGCATACGACCTTCTTTGTTGCGTATGTACTGTCGGGCAATTCGTTATCCTTTGGAAGCTTCTTCTTCAATATTTTCAGTAGCTTCTCAAATCCTTTGTCAGCCACAGCATTCTCTGCCTTCCACTGCAGCAATTCCAGTACGGTATCGAGCTTTGTGTTGCCATCTTCGCAATTGGGATACAACCCTTTTTTGTGATCCTCTAACACGCGATCGAACTTCAGCTTCTCCTTTTGACTTTCGCATTGCGTTCTTGCATCGACAATGACCCGGCGGAGATCCTCATCATCGGGCACATCGTCTGGTTCCTCTTGATCTTCAGCAGCTTCACCCGTTGCAGCATCATTGGGCACATCGTCTGGTTCCTCTTGATCTTCAGCAGCTTCACCCGTTGCAGCATCATTGGGCACATCGTCTGGTTCCTCTTGATCTTCACCAGCTCCCCCCGTTGCAGCATCACCGTATTCAGGGGGCACATAGTGGTCATCGTACTCTTCTTTTTCGCCGTCTTCCATCATAACCCCTATTTCTCCGTGCCTCGTCCAAACATTATAGTGTGGCATGAAAACCTTGTAAAGCAGGTGGGAGTGAAGGATTTTTCGGTTAGAGTAAGACCTCGTATTCCCATATTCAGTGCATGGACAACACATAAAACCATTCTGCTTGTTTGCCTCAGCCGCATCGAGAAACTCATGCACGCCCTTAATGTACTCGGAGGTGTGTCTGTCACCGTACATCCATTGCCGGTTCATCTGCGTGCATTATATATAATTAAGTGTCCAAATTAATAGAAGTTCATCATCACATTAAAACCAAAGTGCATACATAGTTCTCATCTAACAACATATAGCTCTCCAGAGCATCTAATTAATTAAACCATACATTGAAACTATGTAAAACATTTCAATGCGAGAACAAATGCGATCATAATCGCAACCAAGGTAACAATTGATCCAACGGCATAATCATACCAAGCCTCGGTATGAATGGCATATTTTCTAATCTTTCTAATCTTCAAGCGCATTGCATCCATCTTGATCTTGTGATCATCGACGACATCCGCAACATGCAACTCCAATATCATCTTCTCCTCCTCATTTTTTTTTATTTTTTCCTTCAACAAATTGTTTTCTTCTTCAACTGAATTTAACCTCTCGACAATAGGGTTAGTTGGCATTTCCGATTCACATACATCCTACATAAATAAAATCTATGTCATGTTGGTCGGCATAATTTTCATAAACAATAAATGAACCAATAGTTATAAAGATAATATATATGCCACATCCGAATCATAGACAGGACGAGGGCCGACGGGGGCGGATACCAAAACCATTGCACTATATAAGATGCAATAATAAAAGTAAGAAAATAATACAAGTATCTATGTAAACATACAAGTAAGAATATATTTTTTCCTTTCAGAAAGAAGATAAGAACAAGAGGCTCACCACGGTGGTGCCGGCGATGAGCTCGGCGCGGGTGATCGACGGCGGTGAAGACGGGGACGGGGCGTGACGGATCGCTAAATCTAGACAAATGTTGAGGAAAATGGAGTTTCGAGGTCGAGTTTGGACAGGAGAAAGCTTAAGTAGTGTGGCTCGGGCATTCCATCGAACACCTTGTGTGCATAGGAGGTGAGCTAGAGCACCACCAAGCCCTCTCCCCCTCGGCCGGAAAAAAACAGAGCAGTGTGCTCTGCTCTTACGCGAGGGGGTATATATAGGCACCTCATTAGTCCCGGTTGGTGGCATGAACCGGGACTAAAGGGGAGCCTTTGGTCCCGGTTCAAGCCACCAACCGGGACCAATGGTGGTGGGCCAGGAGCGCGGGCCATTGGTCCCGGTTCGTCCCACCAACCGGGACCAAAAGGTCCAGATGAACCGGGACCAATGGCCCACGTGGCCCGGCCGGCCCCCTGGGCTCACGAACCGGGTCCAATGCCCCCATTGGTCCCGGTTCTGGACTGAACCGAGACTAATGGGCTGACCCGGCCTGGACCAAAGCCATGTTTTCTACTAGTGGTACCTTCTAGCAAATCATGAATTGTCCAACCACACCCAACAAGGGTTGCTCAGAACAAAATGGTTGAACAACTGAGAACTGAGCAATGGGTGTCAACTACCCTAAAACCATTTGCAGAAATGAGTTGAGTAGTTCATGACTGTCAGGAGGAAAATTAACATGATGGAGATGAATTGTTTCTTTTCCAGCGATTGGAAGGAAGGGCGAAGGCTATGTGCCTCTTATGACATGTGGTGTGATCATACACAACCTGATAGTAGTGGATGAGGGTGGAAATGTTGCCGGAGGTGTGAAATTTGAGATATGGGTGATCCTATCCAACTCCCACATCAGAATCGATCCAAGTTTAATGTGTTTGTTTAAATGCATCAACAAAGTCGACATTGAGCAACTCATGAGCAGCTCAAAGAAGATTCGATTGAGCATCTGTGGACGGTTAAAAGGGACAACTAGAACATATGTGTGACTTGAATTCAAGTTTGAACTATTTTATTTGAAACTTAGTTGAATTGTAATATTTAAATTATAAGTACTGTCGTATTTGAATATTTTGAATGATCGATGATTCGATATGCTATTATTTTGAACTCGTGGAGTTAAAAAAGAAGGACGGAAGTTCAAATGGACATGATTGGATGGACGGCTCCCGCGTCACTTTTCGCGGACTGAATTGGATCAGTCCGTGGACAATACCGTGTCTACTTCTGGCGGTCGGCGTTGAAGATGCCCTTAGCACACAAATATATACTACATTTAAGTATCCAACCAATTATGTTGAACCTTTATCAATGACTTAGCAATAATGTATACAAAGTTTTATGCTCAGTCTCTTCTTAATGAACAAATCAAATGATGCGCTTATGCCTCATCTGCACACAAAAACTTACTGTCAGAAAAAACTTACAGAAATTCCTAACGTGTTGCTGAAATTTGTATTTTCTTAAGAAAGGATAAATTTTGCTATGATTGTCTGACCAGCCCCATCGCAACAGAACACGTTAATGAGTTAGCACATGAAACACATCTTGGTGGCAATCTTGCATTAGGAAAGGACGGGCTCGTACTACGTTGCTACGTGTCAAAAATAATCAATTATTAGATACGTATTGTGGATGCTAATCTTGAAATGTGATACAGCGAGAAGTGCATCAAGACAAATGACACTCTGTCCTCACTCCTAAAGCAGCAACTCTGTCTAGCGCAATGTACGGTGCACAAAAATTCAAAAGTAACGTTCAGATATACCTTTTCAATCGACAAAGTTGTACTTATTTGTTTCTTTATCTGTTCCTTTATTTATTTTCCCAGCTTCGCTGGAACAAACAGAGAAAAATGGCATCATGCCCACTTTTTGTTGCACGCACTCCCGATTCTTTCTCCCTTTTTTTATTCTTTTGGCGCTTTGTGTCAGACAATATTATCAGAAAATGAAGTTTGGAAGCATATGCTAACTACTGGTACTGTACTGTATAAACCAGATATGTGTACTAGTAAAGGATTTTGTGCTTGCAATATATACTATCCTTTTGTTTGATCTGTAGCCCGGCATGTTCGCTCAATCACTGGCCTGATCAGAGAGAGAAAAAGATCCTTGATACAAGAGGCAAATATAAAAAACTGTACGTGACAAGTATACTGATGCGTTGTCTGCAAACTGGACACCAAAAATTGTAGTGTGGCTGCTGGGACTCGAGCCCAGGTCTCTACGGCCACAACATGGAATTCTGACCACTAAACTACAGCCACTTTTTGTTCATTTTTAAAAGTTTGTCAAGTAATAATGAAGTATCTAATGTCAACTCCCTTCACCGGTTTTTATTTTTAACAGGGAAACCTCAGTGTTTTATTGCTTAGCCAACAGTGTTACAGCCTTTAATTATAACAAAAGGCAAAAGAAAAACTTAGCCAGTTAATGAGCTACCCCATTGGCTTCCCTGGGACAGTGTGCAAAAGAAATGCCATCCATCATTTTACCGGCAACGACGACGCGAGGCGAGAGCGCCTTCTTCACGGTCCTCGGTGGCGGTTGCATGTGGACCATAGATCTCTATCTCACCATTGTGGACCATAGATCTCTATCTCACCATTGCATGCATTCACCGGCTCCAAAGGGCAAAGAGTCCGATTCAAAAATCAAATTTGTGCATCCAAGCCTGAGCGCCAAATCAATCCCTTGCAATAACGCAACAACTTCAGTTGAGCAGACGTTAAGACTTAAGAGCCTCATGATGGATTGCTTTTACCAAACTGTTGTACGTGCAATATTTTAGGTTGGCACTCTAGTTTGGCACGCCGTGTAGTAGCTGACGACTTGAGCACCATGTAACCCTAAACAAGGAGGTGCACCCATACGTTTACAGCAAGTACACCCAAAGAAGAAACCAAAAAATCTGACGACAACATCACCGGTGGGCACATGCAGAACAGTACTCCGCCTGGAATTATGATTGCACGTTCCAAGTTTGACTGCCGTGCGCCGCCGCATGCATACCGGCATACGCATGTGCTCGCCCGCCGGAACTCCGGGGAGAAGAGACCGGAAAGAAAGAAGTGAAGGACTCCGGAACCGTGGGCTGAGCTTGAAGCTGGACGGTCGCTTTCTTCCAATCGGTGTGCTTCTAGCTGCATGCATGCATGCATGATCCACGTCATCACTGAAATAAAATATGAGGGGAGCTCGCTGCAACTTGACACGACTTGTCGTCTTCTTCTAGTACGGAGTGGCATTGTTTACCGGCCTACCGGATCGCGAAAATGATCTTCCCCGGGCCTGGAAAAGGAACGTGGTACGGACTCTGCGAGGGACGCACAGCCAAATCGTTGGGTCGTTCGAATTTGGAACGGTGTGTGGCGTGTGGCAACACGACAGAGCCTAGGCCGTTCGCGCGGTGACACCGGAACCAACGGGAAATTTTGTTCCTACGTACTCACAGTAATGTGGACTTGACAAGCACAAGTTGCATCGATCTCTAATCATGCTGCACAAGACCTGACACTGACACGGCCAAAGCCGGTGGCTAGGGGGGTCTGCCGCATCGCCCTCCCTCCGCCGTCTCGAGGCGCTTCGCGTCGCGACCACCACGGCTGGCGGCGGCACGACGGCGTCCTCCCCCGCAACGGCGACGGCTTAACCACGCACGCGCGCTCGATCCGTCGACCATGTGCCGGGCGCCGGGGCACGGCGTTCGGTGGCACTAGAGCAGGTAGGCGCGCGCCGCGTCATATTCGTATCCGAATCCTAATCTTGTGGTGCCTCGCGGATCGCGACTCCGCTCTTGCATTTCGTGGACACATGGCTGGACTGGGTTGGAAAATCAGCCACAGCCAGTGTCACCGCATGTTCGCCTCAGTGGACGTGGACGCGTACGTACGTGGCCTGAGTGATGACGGAAAGCTACAACTCCGCCAAGGATATACAGTATCAGTGCGGAGGATCGTGTGAGCCGGATAGGCTACTGGGCGCGCCCTGCTGCAGACAGCGCCGGGGCACATGCACCAGCAGCACACAAGCGCCTCGTCACCGGCCTCACCGGATAGCGAACTACTACAAAAAAGGTTGCTTCCTCGTTCCATTTTCTTAGCACTGTGTCAGCGTGTCGTGGTCCAGTTTACCTTCAGCTCGCACTTCTCCTTTACATGTGTACCTGAACAGTCAGCTTGACATTGAAATGCCTTTGCCCCGGCGGCGAGCCCAGCTGTGTGGCGGCCGGCACGGCGGTGCCTTGCTTTCCACATTGGACATGCCCAATTCAGAAAAGTTTGCAAGGGCTTTTGGGCTGCTTATTTTCTGCTACTAGATCGGCTTCGGGGTCTGCCGAAGAAGCAGTAGCTAAAAAGAACACAAATATGGAGTGTGGCTTCGCTCACAACTTCACCTCAACCTCAGTGTATGTTTTTTGATAGAAGGTGAATTTTATTGGCTCGAAAGTAAGCATCAGGTGTACAAACATATTGAGCATACACCCGGCCTCTGCATACACATCGGTTTTTTGTTTTTACTTTCGCCTATTTGTGCATGAAATTCCTCCAATTTTGCAACTGCGGACCCTACACCCTAGCCCCGGTTAACCGTCTGCTCGTCTCCTCTCTACTCAACTCATGTAACAGTCTCAGACTGCAATAAGGGAAAAGAGCTGAATTCCAACCTTTTTCTTTTCTTTTGCGGGAATGGATTTCGACTTCATACAGATTCTGCACATAGTTGATTCTTTGGGCAGCTTCTCATAATCTGCGTATGAAAAGAACTGACCTTCACAGCGGTTGTGGCTCATTTCTTCATCCTATAACAGATTTTGAGAACTTGATTACGGCCTGTTGAATGAACCTAACAAAATTGTAAGTACATGAAAGCTTTGGAAAACAACATGAAATCCATGAACACCAAGATTGGATACAACTTGTCATTGCAACACTTTAAAATTAATATGATTATTTGCATCCTGTGAATTTTTATACAAATAAATATATGCGATACAAATCATGCAATGTGTAGAAATCTATTTCTTAACCCATTTTTTGAAATTTTAGTACCTTGTTGTAAAATCTGACAAGGGTTACAATAAGTGGATGATTTTTTTTCTTCTTATAATTGTCCTCCCATCCCAAATGAACTTCCTTTCCGTCCCAAAAAGGGGCAGTATCTTTTTTGTGGCAATCAATTTAGTACCGTCTTAGTGTGTACAAAGCGTGGTTCTTTGCAAAATATAAGCAGAACATATATCTAGGGTTTTAAGTATTTGCATAGTGACGCATGGTACATGTTATACACGCACAACAAAACATAAATAGACATACCTAACAAATGAACCAAAAAGACAATGATCTCCATGAGTCGCAAGGACTTTGGATATACACGGCGCTGCCTTTCTTTCCACTTTGGATATACCCAATTCAGAAAGCTCGCAAGGACTTTTGGGTCACTTATCTTTTTTGCTTCCCACTCACCTTCTGAGTTTGTAGAAGTGCTAGCTAAAAAGAACACAAGTACGGAGTGGCTGCGCTCACAACTTTGGCTCAATCTCCGTGTAATGTTTTTGACAAAAGATGATTTTTATTAACTCGAAAGGAAGCACCAGGTGGATACAAACACAATCAGCATACAGCCAACCTCTGCATATGCACCTTTTTTTTGTATTCCCCCCTATTTGTGCATGAAATTACTCCCAATTTGCAACTGCAAACCCTACACCTAGTGTAGGATCGAAAGTATGTCTAGAGGGGGGTGATTAGACTACTTGACCAAATAAAAATCTAGTCTTTTTCCAATTTTAGTTCTTGGTAGATTTTAGCTATCTTAGCACAAGTCAAGCAATCTCCACACAATTCAAGCAAGCATGCAAAAGAGTATATGAGCAGCAAAAAGTAAAGCATGCAATTTGCAAGAATGTAAAGGGAAGGGTTTGGAGGATTCAAACGCAATTGGAGACACGGATGTTTTTGTCGTGGTTCCGATAGGTGGTGCTATCGTACATCCACGTTGATGGAGACTTCAACCCACGGAGGGTAACGGTTGCGCGAGTCCACGGAGGGCTCCACCCACGAAGGGTCCACGAAGAAGCAACCTTGTCTATTCCATCACGGCGGTCGCCCACGAAGGACTTGCCTCACTAGCGGTAGATCTTCACGAAGTAGGCGATCTCCTTGCCCTTACAAACTCCTTGGTTCAACTCCACAATCTTGTCGGAGGCTCCCAAGTGACACCTAGCCAATCTAGGAGACACCACTCTTCAAGAAGTAGCAAATGGTGTGTTGATGATGAACTCCTTGCTCTTGTGCTTCAAATGATAGTCTCCCAACTCTCTCTCACAGGATTTGGATTTGGTGGAAAGAAGATTTGAGTGGAAAACAACTTGGGGAAGGCTAGAGATCAAGATTCATATGGTTGGAACGGAATATCTTGACCTCAACACAAGTGTAGGTGGTTCTCTATCAGAAAATGTGTATTGGAAGTGTAGGTATCTTCTGATGGCTTTCTCTATGAATGAAGAGTGGGTGGAGGGGTATATATAGCCTCCACACAAAATCTAACCGTTACACACAATTTGCCAAACTCGGTGGGACCAAATGGTTAAACTCGGTCGGACCGATTCAGCAAACCTGGTGCCCGTTAGGATTTTTGGTGGGACTGAGATGCAACTCGGTAGGACCGATATGGTTAGGGTTAGGGCATAACGTAATCTCGGTGTGACCGATTACACAAACTCGGTGGGACCGATTTTGGTAATAAGCTAACCAGAGAGTTGGTCAGGTAAACTCGATGGGACCGATTCGCTCATATCGGTGAGACCGAAGTGTCACAAAAGGGAAACAGAGAGTTTACATTACAATCTCGGTGGGACCGATCTCTCATCTCGGTAAGACCAAGACGTTGCGAAGGAAACAGAGAGATTACAATCCCATCTCAGTGAGACCGAGATCCCTATCGGTGAGACCGATTTGCCTAGGGTTTGTGGCAGTGGCTATGACATTTGAAACTCGGTGGCGCCAGATAGAAAGAATCTGTGGGGCCGAGTTTGACTTTTGGTTTAGGTCATATTTGGATGTGGGAAGGTAGTTGAGGATTTTGGAGCATATCACTAAACATTTTGAGCAAGCAAGTCATTAAGCAACACCTCATCCCTTCTTGATAGTATTGGCTTTTCCTATAGACTCAATGTGATCTTGGATCACTAAAATATAAAATGCAGAGTCTTGAGCTTCAAGCTTGAGCCAAACTTTTTGTCCTTAGAATTTTGAGGGATCCACTTTCCTCATCCATGCCATGCCATTCATTGAGCTTTTCCTGAAATACTAATCTTGGAATAATGTTAGCTCAATGAGCTATATGTTATTAGGAATTACCAAAACCACCCAGGGATAGTTGCACTTTCAATCTCCTCCTTTTTGGTAATTGATGACAACATATAGATCAAAGCTTCGACAAATGATAATAAGAGTGAAAGATATTGTCGCTTTGAGAAGTATGTGAAAAGCAAGAGCTCCCCCTAAATTTGTGCATATCTTAAGATTTGCTTTGGACTGCAAATGCACAATGAGTTAGGATCATGGGTTACTCTTCCATGTCACATACATCTTGGTGGAGCGCTCAAAATAATAAAGATTGAATACATGCACTCATCACCAAGCAAAGTGAATGATCAAGTAAGATAATATCATCTAACAAGCATAAGTGTAGCTTATGATCAACCACATGATCATCAATGTCTCACAGATAATATCATAGTATCTCAAGCAATCAAAAGACAAACAAAGTTCAACCACCAAAGTAAGAGAGAATAAAAAGCAACGCTCTCTCTCAAAGCCTATGATCTATACATGTTTCTCCCCCTTTGGCAACAAGTTACCAAAAAGTTCATAGAAAATGCATAGCACTAAAACGTCTCTCAAGCTTGGTCTTCAGGTGGTGGCGTAGAGATGGCTCCTTGGACGAAGACTTCAGTTGATGTGGATGGAGCTGAAGGAGTTGGTGCTGGAGCTGGTTGCGCTGAAGCTGTAGCTGGTGCAGATGAAGTGGCTCTAGTGTCTGGAACAGGCACTGCAGCAGACCTCTGAGCTCTAGGCACTCTGGCAAATGCATCATTGGTTGTCTTGCCCTTCCTCTCCCGCATATCATCTTGAAGTTGCTCCACAACAGACTGAATCTCAGTTACCTTCACATCCAAGTCATAGAATTTTTGCTCCACGATTCTTTCCAAGCTCTCATGGTTTTGAGTCAGGGTGGCCAGTCCCTTCTCAATCCTCAGAGTGGATGCAATCAGGTAGCCAAGATGATCTTGTTTGCTCTTCAGGAGATACTGAGATGCTTCTTCAGTAGTTGGCATCCTTGCAGCCTTTTCAGCTTTTGCCTTCTCCTTCTTGTCTTGTGCGTGCATAGAAGATGGTTCATCCTCATTCATAACCACAATGTTGTCCTCGAAGTCTGGATAGATAGGCATGTGCTCCTTGTCCAGCAGATATGTATCAGTGCCCATCTTGGAGTTGATTAGCTCCTGGATCTGTGGGGCATACGCACAACTCCTCTTCTGATCTGCAGCTGTCCTCTTGATAGTTTCAACTATTAGGCTCATGACTTTGAACTTCTGTGGGACATCAAAGATGTGAAGCAAGTTAATTGCATGGCCTCTGATCATCTTGTGATCACCTGACTTTGGCAAGAGAGTGTGCCTGAGGATACAGTTGATGGTTGGCAAGCCTGACAGAAGGTAATGTACAGATCCAAACTTATGTGTCTCAAGAGCAGCATCTGGGATCTCCTTGTACATGTGTGCCATTGTGTTGTGATCCTTCTTCCTGTTGGCATAGACATCCAAGTCATCTTCACTCTCTTTTGGGGCATTGATCACTTCGCCCATTCAGCAACCGTGGACTGGTACCTCGTACCTTCAGACATCCAGACAATCCTTCCATCTGGGTAGAAATGAGCTGTGGAGTAGAACTGCATGATGAGCTCATCATTCCATTTTGTGAGCTTCTGAGCCACAAACTCATCGACTCCACAAGCCTTGAAACTATCATGTACACCTGGATAGTGATCCTCATTCTCCTTGATGTAGTCCTGGTCGACCCATCTCATGTCACACACTATGGGCTTCTTGTCAAGCAACAGTCTCATAGAAGTCCTGTTGTTCATTTGTGTGGAACCTATAATCAACAGCAGTCCTTCTCCTGGTGGCATATGGATCTGACTCTCTCCATAGCCTCAACCCTGAGTCTCTCCTGATCTTCATGTTCTCAGCCACAAGATGAGCATCATTGTGGTCTGGAATCTTGGGTTTGAGCTTTCTCAGGACTTGTCCTTCATCATCTTCATCAGCAGCAACTTCAGGCACTAGGGCCTTGTTCTTCTCAGCAACTGGTATACTCCTGGTATTCCTCTTAGGTGCACTCTTGGGCTTGGAGGCTGCTTTGGGTACTTCTTTGGGCTTTGATGTTGTAGCCCTTGACTTTATAGCAGCACCCATCAGCTTTTGTGCCTTGGGTGCTGGTGCAGCAACCTCTTCTTCCTCTTCCTCTTCAGAATCTCTCATGATTGAGGATCTCCCAAGCACTCTAGCAGTGGTCTTTTTGATCCTCTCATTCCTCTTCTTCCCTTCTGCAGCAGCCTCTTTGGGTTCAGATCCCAAAGGGACTTGAGTAGATGCTCTGGCCTTAGACATTGGAATTCTCTTTGCAGGAACCTTTTGCTTCATGCCTGGCTTGGTGGCAGCGGCAGTGCTATATTCCTTCTTAACCACTTTCTTCTTGGAAGTAGCCTCATCCTCAACTGCCACATAGTCTTCATCATCAGATTTAGAGGTCTTCTTCTTTCTGTCCCTGGTGGCAGCTTTGGGTAAATTGCTTGGGGTGCTCCTGCTACCATCATCTGAACTGCTAGAGGGACTAGTGCCCTCACTCAGGTGAACCTGCTCCTCTGACCTGTTCTGGCTGTCACTCTGATCAGACATATTGCAAACACTGATAACAGACCCTGTGAATAGATATAGATGAGATAGAATGGATGAGCATCACAAAATGCAGAGGTTTTTGCAAAAGAATGAGTCAAAAACTTAGTTTTAGTTTTCCACAGAAAGCATTTCGGATCAACCGATTTGTAAACTCGGTGATACCGAGGAGCTGTTGGAACCTAAACTAGTGAACTCGGTCAGACCGAGTCACAGTTTGGTGGCACCGAGACTGCTAGGGTTTCACAAAGTCCTGAACTCGGTCACACCGATTTGCAATTCTCGGTCAGACCGAAAATTACATGTGCAATGGCCTGAGCCGAATTGGTGGTACCGAGTTCCACAACTCGGTGGGTCCGAGATGGTTTCGGCGGAAACCTAACCCTAAATTTTCAATTCAACTCTAATCTACGGAGTGTTTTGACTGGATAAGATCGTTTCAATCGTGGCAAGATTCATGGCAAACACAATGTGCTAGGAATCGGATTGAGGATAGCACAGTGATCAACTTCATACCCTAGTTCGGTGATGAACTTGCTACGGCGGCAACGGCGGGAATGATTTCCGTTGACGGCGGCGGAGACCAGCGGCAGGAGGCGGCTGGCGACGAGGAAGACGATCCAGAGACCCTAGAGGCAAAGCGGGCTAAGCGCAGGTCGAGGAGGTTCGGAAAGTTTTCCAAAATTTGACCCGTGGGTATATATAGCCCGACCCTGTCGGTGTGGCCGAGTGGAACAACTCGGTGGCACCGAGATTCATAATTGCAATCAGTAACTGAAACTCAGTGTAACTGAAAGGTTCAAATCGTTTGCACCAAGATTGAAAAGCTAGATCGACTTAGTGATCTCGGTATGACCGAAATGGATGAATCGGTCAGACCGAAACGCACAAAGAAGTTTTGGAAGTTTAAGTCTATGACGAATCGGGGACTCCGAGTGCTCCTCACAGAGAGTGGTTCGAATCTGAATTGATCAAATTTTGTGATGTAGCATGAATAGAGTTTGAGACGAGAAAAGCATAGATAGCTAGAGAGGGTTCTTAGGCATTCTTGTCCATCCACTTGGCAAAAGAAAAGAAAACCAATCAATCAAAACAACAAGTGGATGTCCTCGAATGAGTAAAATATGCAATCAACATGCTCACACAATAAAATGGCAATTGAAATATGTGGCAAAGCATGCACAACCAATTCTAGCATCTATCAAACAATTTGCGATGACTAGGTCATCTATATATGAGTATATTGACTTAGGAGTCAAATGAGAACATTTGATCATAGGTCATACTCATCGTTTAAGCACAAGTGGGGTTACCACTTTTACATAAAGCATTGTTGTGTTCACACCATTAGAGTTGCTTTAGCTCAATTCTTAGAGTAAAGCCTCCCCTAGATGTGAGATCCCCCCTAAGAGGGATGAACTAACCTTGGGTTTTGTCGATGATGACTTCATGTAGATGTTGAAGATGTGGATGCTCAATGTTGATGTAGATCATTTGAAGCTATCCATTGGAGTGAGTTGCACTTTCAATACCTACACGGGTTAGTCCCACAAGGAACAAACAAGGATATCCATAGACATAAAGTGATGCACACACAAGATGATGTCTATGAAAGCTTTTAGGTTACCTTGTCCCTTGTATTACCAACAAGAGGGTTTGTGACTCCTTGAACTAGTGCAAGATGTGGAAGTTGATTGCACTTGTTCTTGCCAAGATGATAAGAGTGAAGTATGTTGGCGGAGTCATCCTCAAGAACTCTCTAGTTCTTCTTCTTCGGGATCCTTACCATCTTGATGGGAATCATCGGTGTTGTAGTTGTACTTGATGAAGTGGAACTTGAAGTAGTCTTGGGAACCCACTTGACCAAGGCCTTAAGAGCTTCTTCAAATGCATAAATTTCCTCTTGAAGTTTGTCCTTGCCTTTTTTGCTTGTGGTCTTGTGGTGGAAGATCATCTTGAGCTTGTGTTCCTTTGAAAGAAGTAGGATCATACTTCTCTTGTTGAGGAACAAACTTCGTCTTGGGGTATTGATCTTCTTCCCACTCAACTCCATTGGCATTGAACTTTCGTTCAAAACCAACACCTTGATTCTTCCGGTGCCTTCCTTGCTTGCGTACAATTTCCTCGAATTGCTTACTTCCGGCAAGGCTCTTGTAAACACCTTTCTCTATAATTCCCTTCAATAAGCTATTTTCTTGCTCAAGTGTAACTTGGCTAAGAGAATCATTAGTGGAATCAAGAGAACTACTAGAAGCAACAATATTGGATTTAGCATGATTATTGTTACTACTAGAGGAAGAATCTTTCTTGTTCTTGTTACTAGACTTGACTTGAGGCATGTAAGTGGATAAGAGTAAACGCTTGGCAATGTAAGAAGAACTTTTCTTACGAAGATCATCATTGATTGCTTTTAAGAACTCATGCTCTTGCTCAAGGTTGAGCTTTTCAAAGCGTAATTTCTCATGAGTCCTTAAAAGTTCTCGATGATCTTCTAAGATAGTTTCATGAGCTAACTTAAGAGTGTTTAGTTCTTTAGTGAGAGACTCAATCTTCTCCTTATCATTGTCATTTGTTTTATCTTGATTAGCATGATTAATTGACGTTTCATCACAGTATTCATCACTAGAGTTGTCAACAAGTAAATCATCATCACCTAACAAGTCATCTTCATCATTATTGAAATCAACATACTCGGGGTGTGATACCTTTGGGTCTTTAGCCATGAAGCATGTTCCAACTCCTTCATTTGGTGAGTCAAATATGTCGTAGGAGTTGGTTGTCACAAGTGCTAGACCGGCAACACCTTCATCTTGAGTATATTCAGAGTCGGAGTGATAGCTTCTCTCGGAGTGGTTGTCAGAGTCGGAGCTGGATACCCATTCACCAACATGAGCTTGATGTCTTCGTTTTGTGTTGCTCCTTGATGACTTGTCCTTTCTTTCTGAATCCTTCGTTCATAATGATCATCTCTACTCCTTCTTTCTCTAGATGGTGATTCTTCTCTTCTAGTTCTTCTCTTGGGAGAATCTTCTCTTCTCTTGTAGGGGGGCGTACACTCATTGGAATAGTGTCCGGGCCTTCCACAATTGTAGCAGTTTCGCTCTCGACTAGAAGATCTTTTGTCATTGTAGGACCTTGACTTGGAGCTTCTCTCTTTGCTTCTACTCTTGTAGAACTTGTTGAAGTTCTTCACCATTAAGCTTAATTCTTCATTGAAGGTTTGTTTCTCACTCGATGATGTGGGGGCTTCACATGAGGCTTTGTAAGCACCACTTGATTTGTTGTGAAGTTCCTCTTTATCCTTGAGTGACATCTCATGAGCAACAATTCTTCCGATGACTTCCGTTGGCTTGAGATCTTTGTAATTTGGCATCATTTGGATCAATGTGCACACGGTATCATATTTTCCATCCAAGGCTCTTAGGATCTTCTTAATGATGAATCTATCTGTCATCTCTTCACTCCCTAAGCCGGCAATCTCATTTGTGATAAGAGCAAGCCTAGAGTACATTTCAGCAACACCTTCACCATCCTTCATTTTGAACTTGTCAAGTTGACTTTGAAGCACATCCAATTTGGATTCCTTGACGGAGTCGGTACCTTCGTGCATATCAATCAAAGTATCCCAAGTTTCCTTTGCATTCTCAAGACGGCTGATTTTGTTGAATTCTTTGGGGCACAATTCGTTGAAGAGTATATCACAAGCTTGAGCATTGTATTGCAGCATTTTCAACTCTTCCGCGGTGGCTTCACAGTTCGGTTCTTTCCCGCCAAAGAATTCATCTTGCAAGCCAATACACACAATAGCCCAAACGGCGGGGTTATGTCCAAGAATATGCATTTTCATCTTATGCCTCCAACTAGCAAAATTAGTGCCATCAAAGTAAGGACCTGTACGGTGATAATTTCCCTCGCTAGACGCCATACTCTCCTAGGTTGTCAAACCAAGGCTATGACCACCAAAAGCTATGGAAATCAAAGAAAATGGAGACCAAAGCTCTGATACCACTTGTAGGATCGAAAGTATGTCTAGAGGGGGGTGATTAGACTACTTGACCAAATAAAAATCTAGCCTTTTCCCAGTTTTAGTTCTTGACAGATTTTAGCTATCTTAGCACAAGTCAAACAATCTCCACACAATTCAAGCAAGCATGCAAAAGAGTATATGAGCAGCGAAAAGTAAAACATGCAACTTGCAAGAATGTAAAGGGAAGGGTTTGGAGGATTCAAACGCAATTGGAGACACGGATGTTTTTGTCGTGGTTTCGATAGGTGGTGCTATCGTACATCCACGTTGATGGAGACTTCAACCCACGGAGGGTAACGGTTGCGCGAGTCCATGGAGGGCTCCACCCATGAAGGGTCCACGAAGAAGCAACCTTGTCTATTCCATCACGGCCGTCGCCCACGAAGGACTTGCCTCACTGGCGGTAGATCTTCACGAAGTAGGCGATCTCCTTGTCCTTACAAACTCCTTGGTTCAACTCCACAATCTTGTCGGAGGCTCCCAAGTGACACCTAGCCAATCTAGGAGACACCACTCTCCAAGAAGTAACAAATGGTGTGTTGATGATGAACTCCTTGCTTTTGTGCTTCAAATGATAGTTTCCCCAACACTCAACTCTCTCTCTCTCACACAGGATTTGATTTGGTGGAAAGAAGATTTGAGTGGAAAACAACTTGGGGAAGGCTAGAGATCAAGATTCATATGGTTGGAATGAAATATCTTGACCTCAACACAAGTGTAGGTGGTTCTCTCTCAGAAAATGTGTATTGGAAGTGTAGGTGTGTTCTGATGGCTTTCTCTACGAATGAAGAGTGGGTGGAGGGGTATATATAGCCTCCACACAAAATCTAACCGTTACACACAATTTGCCAAACTCGGTGGGACCGAATGGTTAAACTCGGTCGGACCGATTCAGTAAACCTAGTGACCGTTAGGATTTTCGATGGGACTGAGATGCAACTCGGTAGGACCGATATGGTTAGGGTTAGGGCATAATGTAATCTCGGTGTGACCGATTACACAAACTCGGTGGGACCGATTTTGGTAATAAGCTAACCAGAGAGTTGGTCAGGTAAACTTGGTGGGACCGATTCGCTCATCTCGGTGAGACCGAAGTGTTACAAAAGGGAAACAGAGAGTTTACATTGCAATCTCGGTGGGACCGATCGCTCATCTCGGTAAGACCGAAATGTTACGAAGGGAAACAGAGATATTACAATCCCATCTCGGTGAGACCGAGATCCCTATCGGTGAGACCGATTTGCCTAGGGTTTGTGGCAGTGGCTATGACATTTGAAACTCGGTGGCGCCGGATAGAAAGAATCGGTGGGGCCGAGTTTGACTTTTGGTTTAGGTCATATGTGGATGTGGGAAGGTAGTTGAGGATTTTGGAGCATATCACTAAGCATTTTGAGCAAGCAAGTCATTAAGCAACACCTTATCCCTCCTTGATAGTATTGGTTTTTCCTATAGACTCAATGTGATCTTGGATCACTAAAATATAAAATGTAGAGTCTTGAGCTTCAAGGTTGAGCCAAACTTTTTGTCCTTAGAATTTTGAGGGATCCACTTTCCTCATCCATGCCATGTCATTCATTGAGCTTTTCCTGAAATATTAATCTTGGAATAATGTTAGCTCAATGAGCTATATGTTGTTAGGAATTATCAAAACCACTCAGGGATAGTTACATTTTCACCTAGCCCGAGTGAACCGTCCACTTGTCTCCTCTCTACTCAACTCATGTAGCTGCCTCGGACCAACAGAAAAGAACTAGATTCCAACTTAGTTTTTGCGGGAATGGATTCCAACTTCATAGAGATTCTGCACATAGTTGATTCTCTAGGCAGTTTCTCACAATGTGCATATGAAAAGAACTAGCCTTTGTCGCGGTTGTGGCTCATTTCTTCACCCTATAGCGGTTTTTGAGAACTTGAATGAATCTAGCAAAATTGTTAGTACGTGAAAGCTTTGGAAAACAACAAAAATCCATAAACACAAAGAATAAAATACAACTTGCATTGCAATACTTTGAAATAAATATGATTCTTTGCATCCTGTGAAAACAATCACAAATAAATATATGCGAAATAAATCATGTAATTCATAGCAATTATTTTGTACCTCATTTTTCTTGCAATTTTAGTATCTCAAGGATCATCAGTGAATTATTATTTTTCTTCTAATTGTCCTCCCATCCCAAATCAATTTCCTTTATGTCCCAAAAAAGTAGTGTCCTCTTTGTGGCGATCATTTTAGTACCATTTGGTGTGTACAAAATGCGGTTCCATGCAAAGTACTCCCTCCGTTCTTAAATATTTTTCTTTTTAGAAATTTCAACAAGTGACTACATACAGAGTAAAATGAGTGAATCAACACTCTAAAATATGTCTATGCATCCATATGTCGTAGTTCATTTGAAATCTCTAAAAAGACAAATATTTAGGAACGGTGGGAGTATAAGCAGAACATATATCAGGATTTTAAGCATTTGCAAAGCCGACTTGTGGTACATGTTATACACACGCACAAAATAAAAAAATAGACATAGGAGTACCTAACAAATGAACCAAAAGGACAATGATCTCCACGAGGTGGAAATGTTACCTGGCACAGCATTACTTAGCACATGTTCTTGGTTTAGATGCTAATCTTTTGCACATGCGATAAACCAAACATAGGAAGAAATTTGCATCATCACAAAGAAAATAAACATGAAGCCGAGGAATAATGTCACGTCGGCCAACTGGACGAAGCCAGCACCTACCAACCGCCTACAAAAACTCCACGCCGCGCTCCCCTCGGAAAGCAGAGCATCCCCACGCCGACTCCGTCCGTCCGCGCCATCGTCCCGCCAAAAGCAGAGCATCCTAAGCCGGCGAGAAGGGAGCGATGGCCAAATGCGGCAAGATACGGAGCATCGTCCGCCTCCAGCAGACGCTGCAGCGGTGGCGGTCCCGGGCCGCGGCGGCGCCGGTGCCGTCGGGGCACGTGGCGGTGTGCGTGGGCGGCGAGTCGCGGCGGTTCTTGGTGCGCGCGGCGCACCTCAACCACCCCGTGTTCCGGGAGCTGCTCCGGCAGTCGGAGGAGGAGTACGGCTTCCCGTCCACCCCCGGCCCCGTCGCGCTCCCCTGCTGCGACGAGGACCGCTTCCTCGACGTCCTCCGCCGCGTGTCCTCCGAGGGCCGCCTCCTCCGCCCGTTCTGCTGCCGCGTGCCGGTCGTCACCAGCCGCGACGTCGCCGCGCGGCCGTTGCTGCAGGGCATGACGGTGGAGAAGGTCGTGTGGTGATCAATATATGGAAGCTGCGCGCCTAGGCCATTCACTATGCTCCGTGTGCATGCAAGCTAGCACCGGCGGTTTGGTTCCGCCGGCGGCAACTGTTCCGTTGGACGCCGACAAGGTTTAAGCATCTCGTGCGCCTGCCGGAGCCGAGAAGACGAACTGACCGAGCAACCGTGAATGACGCGCACGGCAAGCGACGACACGTGGGCCGACAGAAGGGCGCGCTCCCGTGCCCGGCGTGATGGCGAGGCGCCCCAACCGTAGTTCGTCGAGGGCGGCCCGCGTGCGCATCTGAGGCCGCCGGGGGGCGTGCGGCTAGCAACTACTAGCTCTGTAATTCTTGACCTTGGCTGAAGGTAGAAGATTTGTTCCTTTTTACTAATAATTGCTTGAAGAGCGTGATGACTTGGAGAGGATTAAATCCACTTCAATCCCTGCTAAACCCCCTTCAAATCCCTCTCCACCGAACACAGCCTGATTGTGTAGAGTCCTCTTTCTGAAAACTTTTGTGATTGCCGTAACTGGTTGCATCCTTGCCAGGAATAAATTTAAAATAGAAATTATCCCGTAAAAGAAATATTCAAAATAGAAATTGTTCCTTGCTGCACATTCACTGTGTCGTTGTTTCTCATGTGTTCATGATGTTAATGAGGCCAAATAAAGTGTCTTAGAGCATCTTCAATAGATGATGTAGATGCAAAAATAACTAACTTTTGCATTTCGGAGGCTCAAAACCCCTTCTCCAACAGATGATGTAAATGCAAAAAAAAAAAAAAAAATGCATCTCCGCCTTTCGGAGATGTAAAATACAACACATCGCGGTGCAAATATACATCTCCACCTACATGAGATGTAAAACTGGCGACCGCACGCCAACTGCTCAACCGCCTTCAGTTTTGTTCCGTCCGCCCGCCAGATGGTTGCTCGCCTCTACTGCCGGCGATTTCTCACCAGAAACATTGCTGCCGCCGCTCGTCCGTCCATCCCCGACCCTGCCGTCGGTCGTGCCGTCGTAGCCGCCGATTTGAGACTGTCCCGTCGCACCTCCGCCGCCGCTCCACTCGCCCAACGCACCACGCCGCCATCGCCCCGCTACCAGATCCTGCCACTCCACCCCCTTGCCACCAGTTCCCCCGCTGCTTCGTCGCCGCCCGCCTCCGAATCAGCCGAATTGGCTAATTTACCGTCGTCGAATTGCCGCCTCGCTACCGCATTATTTGAGCTCCCCCTGCCACCCTACCACCGCAGGATTCGAGTCACACACCTGCCGCCACACCGTCGCCATTTTTCCACCTCCATACTCGACCTTCTCGCATCACACGACCGTCGCACCGATGCCCTGCTGCGACCAATCCGCTGCTCAATTCACAGCCGCACCGCCAGCCATTCGAGCTCCTGCCGCCGCATTTGACCTCCCAGCTCTCCTCGCTCGGCCGCCGGCACACCAACCGTCGCCGCTCCTCCCGACTCTCGGCGCTCGGCCGCCGGTGCCATGCCTACTAATTTGTACATCTTCATTTGCATCATTTTATTGGAGTTGAACTTTTACATCTCCGTTTTGCATGATCTGTTGGAGTTGGCCCTTTTTTGGAGATGTAAATTTTTACATCTCCAAATTTGCATTTTCTATTGGAGATGCTCTTAGCTCTTACTTTTCTTGCGGCGAAGATTCAGAAGTTTGTGTACGTATGTGCTTTTACATAGAGTGAAACTGATCTATTATATGTAAATAAAAGCCCCCAAGTACTTGATTTTACTGCGTTGTGGTGCAGCGGGGTCATTTGTTGACGTCATTATTATTTTTACCAACAAGATTCGTTTATGCATTAACATGAATAGTTGCAACAATCGTCGTTGTCGGTCACAGCAAAAGTTGACGACGGTTGCTGCAAAATCATTGCCGCCGTCGCCGTGGGTCGCAACATCACCATGAATGGTTGTAGAAATACTAAGAATACTAGGCCCGTAAGGGTTCCTTTTTTCTAGGTTTTTTGGAATTTTTTTACAGCCTCTTGGTAAAACGACGCGTTTAACTGTTGAATAGAGAGTCCCTACGATGCCGGATGGTCGTTCAGATTCTTTTAGCAAACAGTTTAATCACGTGGCCTATGGAACTGCCTAGATATTTGCATGGATTTTGGAAGGCGGTAGAACCAGACAGCGATCTGGTTTGATGACACGTGCGAACACGTGTAAGTGTTTCCGACGTTGGCTTTGGTTCGTCATCCCTGTAGAATTCTGAAGAAATATCGGGAGGCAGAACGAGCACACCCCCTAACCACCCTATATCTGTATATAAAGCTATTCTCGACCCATATCCAACAATCCCAGTCTCCCTGCCCACATCCTCCCCCAAGATGGGGCGTACTGGCATCGGCGTGCTCCATCGCCGCCCCGGACACACAACGGCGACGCCACGACCAATGAGATCCGCGCGAGGAGGGAGGTGCATTAGGGGGGATTCGGGCTGCTCACCGGCCAAGCCCTCCGACGAGCGGCCAGACCCAGGCGAGGTGGATTTCATGGGTGAGCCCCTGTTCCCTTCCTCCTCTTCTGCGAGATCTGGCCCGGCTGGTACGGAATCCTCCCAGATTTGGCTTCCTTTTTGCACTCCACTATTCTCCGGCATGTCGTCGTTCGTCGTTTCGTTCCCGTGACCCCTGCACCGACGGGAGAGTCCGGTCTTCCCACCTATAAATGTTCTGGTTCTTCTCCACGAGGACACGACGACGAACTCCACCACGATGAACTGCTCACTTTTAGCTGAATTACCTTGCATCTCTCTGTACTTCCTTTTATTACTCGACTGCGCCGTAGCTCTAGGTTTGCATTGGGTCGCCAGGATCCTGATGTTGTATTGCCTGCCTGCCTGCCTTCTTACTTAGATCTTTTCCTACAGATGCCTAATTCTTTTTGTTTGATGTGCTATGTGCAGTGTTATTGCTAGGAGTGGTCTTTTTGGTTCTACGAGAACCTAATGTCCAAGACTTCAGGTTAAGTTCAGCCGCCCTGCGAGCAAGAGCACCATGTACCTCTACTACGAGGGCATGCCAGATTCTCCACAAGCTCAGCCGCGAGTCACACGACATCCTCTGCAGGAACTGTAACCACTTCTACTATGTGCTCTGCCATAATCTCGGCATCCCCAAGCTTCCAAGTAAGGGTAAGAGATTCAGGCTATGTTCTTCTGATTAGCCACTGGACTATGGTCTTCTCCCTAAAAATTAGTCACTAGACTGTATTTGTAGGCAGTGTGTTGTGGCGTTTGACACATCTTAATATCATGATTTACTACAGAATGGCCATACTTTTCATAATTGAAGCTTGGTACCCGTACTAGCTGGATACCAGTACTAGAAAAAAAAATCTTATTTGGTCAATGGCTACATACTCGAAGAAGTGGTTGTTTGAATGAATAAAATTAGTGTCAGTTTTCAAAGAACGTATTTTCATTGGATTGTTTTTGGAAAATCCAATTTTACTTATATAATTTACTTAAGTATGAACAAAATCTTGTCTGAACTATAAAATTGTAGTATCCATTGCCATTAGCAGATGGATATTCATCAGATAGACATACATACTTGTTTTCACTTGAATCCAAGCAAAATATCATGTCAATTAGATAAATTGTACAGTTTTTGGGCTGAACCATTAAGTTTCGTGATGACTTACCTATTTTGTACAAGTATGGGTGCCTAAACGAGGAAAGAGTCTTTATTTGAGTCTTGGTTAAAGTGAAAATTGTCTAGAAGAAGTGTAAGGTGGTTCTGTGGATTTACTTAGCTTTAGCACAATATGAGTAGCAATTGTAGTTTGTCAACTCTCAGCCAAGCAAGCTTAGTTCTTCTCAATTTTAGTCCCTTCTTGTTACAGGAAACAATCTGAATTATGGCGAGGACTGGAATTATGTGCTCATGAGGCTGTTACCTCAAACGCTGCGCCAGTTTTTTAGGTACTTGCGCATCACATATTCGATCTGAATTTGGGTAAGCCTGTGCTATATGGTAAATATCCCATCATTATAATGGAATGAGTATCTGTTTTGATTTGCCTTCTGATCCATAAAAAAAGGATATCTCATTGTTCTCTAGATTGTCACGGAGTGGGCTCTCATTGTTTTATATGGTCTATGTAGTCTTTAAAAATTACAATTTAAGGTCTTGATAATTGAGGTGAACATGGTCAAGTGTTGAGCATTTTGGGGTCAGAGATTGAGAATTGAGTTTTTTCCACCAAAAAGAAAACTTTGTACTAATTACTCTTGTCTATTTTCCACTCTGATGCTCTAGATGTTTAATGATTTCATAGTTTTTTGTCTATATTGTCAGTGTATTTGCTATTTTCAAGTTTGTACAGGTTTTGAAAAAACGTTTAATCCCTTGCTGCGCATAATTTGTATAGGCAAAAGTAGCAATCTCATTTGTTTGTTCTATTGTCAGAATGACAGATGGTGCATGTCATTCAGTTGGGTAATATTGTTGTACTCTATAGGAGTTACCTTATTTTGTTTCATTCTATTCAGGTTGGTAATGCGTGTCTTGCACAAGATAATTACCGTGTTGATGGATCATATAGCAGGTTCAATGTGCAGTTTTAAATTTCTTTAGCACATGTGTGCATGCACACACACACACACACACACACACACACACACACACATACGTACAGTGTTTATAGATCTTTTTTATAGTGTAGTTGTTGTCCAAGGCTTTATCTGCCAGCTTAATATGATTGTTGCCTTGGTCTACTTTGATAAACGATTTTCTGATTCAAGAAAGGTTTCTTTCCAAAATTGTATAGAAGAGCATCATGCACATTTTTCAGAGAGTATCGACATCTGAGAGGGAGTTTGTATGCTTTGATGACATTCTACCTTCAGTTTTGGTCAACAATGTGTGAGCCCAAATATTCAGATCCCAGTGAGCTCTCACATTTAGTTTGAGGGAAGCATGTAAAAGTGCACCCAGCCGTAACAAATTTTGATGGCACTAGATTTAAAATTATTAAGTGCAGCTGATTGCATAAGATGGTACCTTATGGAAGAACCAGGCAGTTAAAGTATATTAGGTCTAGCACTCCATGTCAGGCAACTGTAAGAATTTGTTGGGTTTAGTTGGTGTTGCCTTGTAGAATAAGATGGATAACGGTCGGAGTACTCGCCCAAGTATTTATTTTGATATTATATTTATATATGTGACTCCGATACACGATAGTGGTTTTCATTTTTTAATACAATAGCTGATGTTACTTTTCTGGAATTAGATGGAAGAGGTGAACATTCATTTCATATTAATATCCATGTTCAAGTCCATAACTTATGGAAGAAGTCAGGGTTAACTCTATGTTAATATTAGTATTCAGGTCCCAAGCTTCAGCAATTTAGTTGTAATGATGACACAGTTGATCTTGGCTTCCTCCTCTTAAGAGTTTATTTGTTCTAACAAGGTTGAAAGGAGACACAGACAATCTGCACATATCGTAGCCTATCAGGGATGGATTAATGACTAACTGGGCTTTTTCCTGGCTTTGACTTCAGATGTTGTAGTTAACTCTATGTACCAGGGACATGTAGTTTGAGATTGGTTTTAGTACTGAATATATACCTTTTAAGGGAACTCTTATATTCACTTAGATATGCTAGATGAAGAAAATAATAATAAAAACAATACTTTTTGATGTGCTATGGTTATGGCTGCCCAAGATAGAAAGGGTGATACTTTATTTCCTTTTTGTTTTGTTGGAATTTAATCTGTCTTGTAAAATATCTTTTGATGTATATTTGTTCTACTATCTTTGTTTTTGTCTGAATATTGTGAATGAGCAGCATGAACACGGCGTCTAGAGGAGCACACAAGGCAATGGAGTGATGAATGATGCCTTCGTTTTCTAGATGGCAAAACTATGTATGAAACACACTCAAATGTATGTACCCCAAAAGAATCTCACAAGGCAAAAGTAAATGAGTATATGTTGATTGGTGCCGAACATACAAAATTGTATATATACGAATGGAGCTCCCTAGAGCAACTAGCACTTGTTATTTACCAGTTTATATCAGATGCCATTTTTAGAGGGCCACTAAATATACTACTTTCAGGTTTCAGCCAATCAAGGCAATGACACTGTACCTCTTCTCTTATACATTCTTCTTTCTATTTACATCCTGTTCTCAAAATAGTGCAACGACAGGGTAACAAGATGATGCATGTACCCATGACTGGGAGTATGGTTACATCTACCGACCAAGTTGGCTTATTCATAATATTTTGACACTGCTGGATTCATCTTGGTGATATGTGGCTCTTATACAATTCTATATACTTATGTGGCTCTTATACAATTCTATATACTTTATTCGAACTTCCATAGGTCATTTTTGTTTTGTAAATAGGCTTCGCCCCAGTATTTTGGTACCACTTTGTTAGTACAAGTAGATTTGTCTCTTTATCCCTGCTTGCATTATGTATAAAATTTATGAATAATTAACCATACACGATTGTCTTCCACATTGTTAGAAAGACAAAGACATACCCACATAAAACATATAGCGATTTTTTTTGTGTATAAGAAAAACAATTGTTAAGCGAATCAGCGAGGCGCGGCGTGCCGCCACGCACAACTCGCTAGTTACCATCTAAGGTTGTAGCACGCGCCGACGCAGGCCGCAATATCGGGGCTTGTCGGTTGTGCTCCGACCTTGGATGGTGATGGAGCGAGGTATGGGTAGACATGGTCATGGCAACCGTCTGCGGCGACCGGTGCACTCGCATGGCGGGTTTGAGGTGCTAGTTTTGGTGATAGTGGAGGGGAGCTTGACGGGCCAGAGAGACAGGGAGAGAAGTCGGTGCTGCCTCCAGGCGGTGCTCGTCCCTCTGGCAGCGCCAACAGCGGTTGTGAGCATTGGTGGGAGGCCTCACGGTGGCACAGGAGCCAGAAAAAATATGGTCCAGCGTGCACTCTGAAGAGAAGGATTGAGAGAAGAAAACAAATGGATAGGAAAGAACGGAAAAGGAGATAAGGTTCATAGGGGAGAGATGGTTGCGCGACCGCTTTTGTCGTGGGTCCCACAGAACCCGTGTCGTCATCAACTGTGACCGGCGCGAGACGTAGCCGCTCAGCCATGGGAACATTTACCCTTTTCATATATGAAATTCTCGAGCCAAAAGATGGATGCATATGTTGTTTTTCATTTTGCTAAATGATATCAATTAAATGATGTATCAATTCCATAAATTGCATATAGCAATATATAAATCAGCAAAATTCTTTCTAATATTTTAGATAGAAGATATCAAAAAGTGCGAGAAACCGCATTGATGACTAATAAAGTAGGGTTTTCACTCGTGTGACTTGAGTCTTTTCGGTATAGTGTCGCGTCGGTCGATGTCGTAGAGTCCAATCCTTTTTCGGACTTGAACTCAGTGGTACTTTTGCTCCTTGCTTTTCAGCACGTACTCACACGAGGGACTCTCAATAGGCAAGGCCTAGAACCTCTAAAGAGGGTGTGACCGATCACCAGATGATGATCAAGAAGAGTCAAAGTTGTCTTACTAGCACGAGCTAATGTACCCTTCTATCCAAATCCAATTTGCATCGATAAAATAAATCCAAATTCCAGTAGTAGATGAATAATTGCAAATTTGTGTGTGTACGAGATTAAAATAACTTCAAAAATAACTGACATAATTTTGGATTTTCCTTATCAGAAAAATACAAACTCCACTCAATTGATGATTCCTCAACGTAGTGCCTCATGTCTTCCCGCAACAATGGATCCCTCCAATCTCCATCAAGTCGCACTACTATTTTGCAAACAAATATATATTGACTTTTCTACTCCAACGATTCAGTTTCTCTTCTCATCTAGTATTTCTCTCCAGACCACATGCACACACATGCAATTTTGTAGGTTAAGAAATGGCGAGGGGCGTCTCCTGACGACCAACCCCGCCCTGCCTCTGGATTCCCCAACGTAGGTACCCCTGACGTGGAAAGAGAGCGCCTCATTGAGGATGCCCGTGCCGACATCGACCCCAACAACTCTCGACGAACCACGGTCGGCGCCGGCGCGTCTCTCACATCCTCCGCTTACCTTCCGCACCCCGCATCAGACGATGTCAGGTAGGCTGGGCGCGGTCTGTGGTGGCGCTCCTGTCCCGTGTGCATCACTCCCATTGTCAGACCATTTGCTAGCCTTCTATGAATCCATCATGTCACTTTCACAAGGATGGCAAGGTTGTGAGGATGCCAAGAATTGCATTGATCTAAGCCCGAACTTCTAAGTAAGTTTCGTCTTGTTCATACGATGGAATCAACCGTCACTAGCTTTTCGGCACGACCACAACAAGAATAATGGATTTATATCTCTGTGAGCTAAGTCTCTCTTCAATTCCTTCATCGGAATATAGAAAATTTTGCCGCCTTTAATAGCAAAGATTCTACCTCTCGGATTATACGTTCGTTAGGCGGGTCACCCCTGAATAATTGAACTCCTCCACGCTGGTTTTGTTATCCTTTGTTTTCCTGCCTCAACCTTGCCATATGCATGGTTGTTTCTGCAATTAAGGCCATGAGACTAGACCAACACTTTATGTGTCATGGATTCTTATTATCCTCATATTGTCTTCACTCCTCGTAGATACCAAAACCTATCAACTGGAGGTCACAGATTCATAGAACAATATGTGTTACCTCTGTAGGTCTTTGAATCATCTTGCATGACCCTTAGATTGGACAACACATATTACGTACACCACAGATAACCAACTTAATAGTCAATCATAGAACTAGTTTAACGAATAAGGATATATAGAATAGACACAAATGAATCTAATATATCTATTGGGGAACACAGTATTTCAAAAAAAAATCCTACGATCACGCAAGATCTATCTAGAAGATGCATAGCAACGAGAGGGGGGAGTGTGTCCATGTACCCTCGTAGACCGAAAGCGGAAGCGTTTAGTAATGCGATTGATGTAGTCAAACGTCTTCGCGATCCAACCGATCCTAACACCGAACGTACGGCACCTCCGCGTTCAGCACATGTTCAGATCGATGACGTCCCTCGATCTCTTGATCCAGTTGAGGAAGAGGGAGAGTTCCATCAGCACGACGGCGTGGCGACGGTGATGGTGAAGTTACCGGCACAGGGCTTCACCTAAGCACTACGACAATATGACCGATGTGTGTAACTGTGGAGTGGGGCAACGCACACTGGTGAGACAAGACTTGGTGTGTATTTGGGGTGCCCCCCTCCCACGTATATAAAGGGGAGGAGAGGTGGCCGGCCCAAGGGGGCGCGCGCCATGGGGAGTCCAACTAGGATTCCCAATCCTAGTTGGAGTCCCCTTCCTTTCCAAGAGAGGGAGAGAGAGGAAAGGAGGAGAAGGGAGAAGGAAAGAGGGGGCGGCGCCCCCCTCCCTAGTCCAATTCGGACTGGCCATGGGGGGGCTTTCTTGTGGCCCTTCTCTCCTTTCAACTAAGGCCCATGAAGGCCCATGAACTTTCGGGGGTGGGGGGGGGGTGGGGTCCGGTAACCCCCGGTACTCCGACACTTGTCCGAAACGACCCGAACCATTCCGGTGTCCGAATGTAACCTTCAAATATATGAATCTTTACCTCTCGACCATTTCGAGACTTCTCGTCATGTCCATGATCTCATCCTGGACTTCGAACAATCTTCGGTCATCAAATCACATAACTCATAATACAAATCGTCATCGAACATTAAGCGTGCGGACCCTATGGGTTCGAGAACTATGTAACATGACCAAGACATATCTTCGGTCAATAACCAACAGCGGAACCTGGATGCTCATATTGGCTCCTGAATATTCTACGAAGATCTTTATCGGTCAAAACCGCATAACAACATACGTTGTTCCCTTTGTCATCGGTATGTTACTTTCCCGAGATTCGATCGTCGGTATCATCAAACCTATTTCAATCTCGTTACCGGCAAGTCTCTTTACTCGTTCCGTAATGCATCATCCCATGGCTAACTCATTAGACACATTGCTTGCAAGGCTCATAGTGATGTGCATTACCGTGAAGGCCCAGAGATACCTCTCCGATACACTGAGTGACAAATCCTAATCTTGATCTTTGCCAACTCAACAAACACCATCGGAGACACCTGTAGGGAATCTTTATAATCACCCAGTTACATTGTGACATTTGATAGAACACAAGGTGTTCCTACGATATTCGGGAGTTGCATAATCTCATAGTCAGAGGAACATGTATAAGTCATGAAGAAAGCAATAGCAATAAAACTAAACGATCATTATGCTAAGCTAAAGGATGGGTCTTGTCCATCACATCATTTCTAATGATGTGATCTCGTTCATCAAATGACAACACATGTCCATGGCTAGGAAACATAACCATCTTTGATTAACGAGCTAGTCAAGTAGAGGCATACTAGGGACACTCTGTTTGTCTATGTATTCACACATGTACTAAGTTTCTGGCTAATACAATTCTAGCAGGAATAATAAACATTTATCATGATATAAGGAAATATAAACAACAACTTTATTATTGCCTCTAGGGCATATTTCCTTCAGTCTCCCACTTGCACTAGAGTCAATAATCTAGATTACACAGAAATGATTCTAACACCCATGGAGTCTTGGTGTTGATCATGTTTTGCTCGTGAGAGAGGCTTAGTCAGCGGGTCTGCTACATTCAGATTCGTGTGTATCTTGTAAATCTCTATGTCTCCCTCCTTGACTTGATCGTGGATGGAATTGAAGCGTCTCTTGATGTGCTTGGTTCTCTTGTGAAATCTAGATTCCTTTGCCAAGGCAATTGCACCAGTATTGTCACAAAAGATTTTCATTGGACCCGATGCACTAGGTATGACACTGATACGTCTCCAACGTATATATAGTTTTTTATTGTTCCTTGTTGTTTTATTATCAATCTTGGATGTTTTATAATCATTTTATAGTCATTTTATATTATTTTTGGTACTAACCTATTGACATAGTGCCAAGTGCAGTTGCTGTTTTTTTCATGTTTTTTACATCGCGGAAAATCAATATCAAACGGAGTCCAAATGCCACAAAACTTTACGGAGATTTTTTATGGACCAGATGGAAGATATTGGGCCCTGGTTGCACCTGGGGGAGTCCCGAGGAGGGGACAACCCACCAGGGAGCGCTAGGAGGCCCAGGCGCGCCCTGGTGGGTTGTGCCCACCTCGGGTGCCCCCCGGACCGCCTCTTTGCTCTATAAATACCCCAATATTCCCAAAACCCTAGGGGAATTGTCGAAATATTCATCCAGCCACCGCAGAGTCCAGAACCACCAAATCCAATCTAGACACCATCACAGAGGGGTTCACCACTTCCATTCGTGCCTCTCCGATGATGCGTGAGTAGTTCTTTGTAGACCTTCGGGTCCGTAGTTAGTAGCTAGATGGCTTCATCTCTCTCTCTCTTGATTCTCAATACAATGGTCTCTTGGAGATCCATATGATGTAACTCTTTTGCGGTGTGTTTGTTGGGATCGATGAAATTTGAGTTTATGATCAGATCTATCTTTTTATATCCATGAAAGTATTTGAGTTTATTTGATCTCTTTTATGCATGATTTCTTATAGCCTCATATTTCTACTTCGATATTTGGGTTTTGTCAGGCCAACTTGATCTATTTATCTTGCAATGGGAAGAGATGCCCGGTAGTGGGTTCGATCTTACGGTGCTTGATCCAAGTGATAGAAAGGGAACCGACACGTATGTATCATTGCTACTGATAAAAAGACGAGATCTATATCTACCGCCATATAGATAAACGGATCTTGTCTACATCATGTCATCATTCTTATTGCATTACTCTATTTTTCCATGAACTTAATACACTAGATGCATGCTGGATAGCGGTCGATGTGTCGAGTAATAGTAGTAGATGCAGGCAGGAGTCGGTCTACTAATCTTGGACGTGATGCTTATGTAATGAGAATTGCCTGGATATTGTCATAATTATTTGAGGTTCTATCAATTGCCCAACAGTAATTTGTTCACCCACCGCTTTGCTATTTTTCTCGAGAGAAGCCACTAGTGAAACCTATGGCCCCGGGTCTCTTTCTCATATATTTGCCTTTGCGATCTACTTTTTATTTGCTTTTATTTTCAGATCTATTAAACAAAAAAAACCTGAAATACCTTGCTGCAATTTATTTTATTTGGCGTTCGATCTATCAATATTTACAACTTTATCTCCTTTCACACGCCGTTTCTGGCGCCATTACCCGAAAGGGATTGACAACCCCTTTAACACGTCGGGTTGCGAGTGGTTGTTATTTGTGTGCAGGGGGTTTTTATGTTGTGTTGCGTGGTTCTCCTACTCGTTCGATAACCTTGGTTTCATATCTGATGGAAATACCTACCGCCGCTGTGCTGCATCATCCCTTCCTCTTTGGGGAAGAAACCGACGTAGCTTCAAGCGACATCAAAAGGAATTTCTGGCACCGTTGCCGGGGAGGATCTTCAACATATACCGGGTTCCTAATCACAAATCTCATGTCCTCGCAATTTACATTATTTGCCATTTTCCTCTCGTTTTCCTCTCCTCCACTTCACGAAAATTTGCCATTTTATTCGCCTCTCTTTTTTCGTTTGCCGTTCTCTTGCTTTCTAGTCTCGATGGGCTAGCGTCCCTACTCCTCCTTTCTCACCAGATTTTGAAGTCCTTTACTTCAAGCAGGGACAAGGAGAAAAATTGAAAGATGCCTGGTATGGGCTTATGGAATCATATCGTATTTCCAACTTAAAGGGGTTTGCTAAAGTTTTTCTTAGAAATTTTTACATAGGATTGGCTTTGCATCATAGAAAACTTCTCGATTTTGCCGCTAAAGGAAACTTCATTGATCTTGATGCCAATGCTGCCTATGAAATCTTAGAGGGGATTTTGGGAATTCCACCTCAAAAGAAGGGGTTTCCTTTTACCCCCCGAGGGAGCTCAAATGTTGGACAAACTTGGTGATTTGCATAAGCATATGGTTGAAATACAAAAATATAATGAACTCCTCAAACACCTCAATGGTAGTATCAATCGCATGAACGCCTTGATTACTCTTTGTAATAAGCGATTGGATATTTTGGATCTTAAGATGGTTTATTTTCTGGAGAATTTAGGAAAGCGTAAAGAGCCTCCTGGGTTTGAGAAAACCCTTACAAAAATTGCTAAAACTTCGGAGGACAAAACTTAGATCCTTGCCTTATGCCTAGCTAAGGGCGTAAAACTATAGCGCTTGTTGGGAGGCAACCCAATGAATAAAATTTACTTTGGCATTTTGCTTCCTGTTTTTGAGTGTTAGCACAATTATGGTACTGTTATGATTGTGTTTTAATTAGTGTTTGTGCCAAGTAAAGCCTTTAGGATCTTCTTGGGCAATAGTTGTTTGATCTTGCTGAAAAAACAGAAAGTTTTGCGTTCACGAAATTAATTTTCATTTTTTACCAGAGTGCGATAAAATACCCATTCCAATTGCAGTAGATCAATATACAAATTTTTCAGGTCGTCCTAATTTTGCAGAGTTTTTTGAGTTACAGAAGTATTCAAAATAGTCAGATTGCTACAGACTGTTCTGTTTTGACATATTCTGTTTTCTTTGTGTTGTGCTTATTTTGATGGCTCTATGGTTTTCTTTGATGAGTTTTTGCCATAAAAAAGTTAGAATACAGTAGATATAATACAAAAACAGAATATGAATTGGTTTGATACATCACTTATAGTAGTAGTTTATTATTCTTATACTAACGGATCTCACGAAGGCTTTGTTGCGTTTTGTGTGATTGAAGTTTTCAAGTTTTGGGTTATCTTACGATGGATGAAGGAAGGGTGTAAGAGCCTAAGCTTGGGATGCCCCGCCATCCCAAGCTATTATCCAAGAATGAGTAACCAACTAAGCTTGGGGATGCCCCCGAGTGGCATCCCCGCTTTCTTCCAACAACTGTCGGTATTTTACTCGAGATTATATTTTTATTCGTCACATGATATGTGTTTTGTTTGGAGCGTCTTGTATGATATGTGTCTTTACTTGTTTTATTTTGTGTTTTAAGTCATCAATCCTTTCTGGACACACCTATTTGAGAGAGCCAAAATTATCTCATGACTTGTTAGAATTGCTCTATATGCTTCACTTAAATTTTTTATGAGCAATGGACTTGCTCTAGTGCTTCACTTATATCTTTTTGAGCACGGTGTGCTGTTCTTATTTTTGAAGAAATGCTCTCTTGCTTTACTTAGATTTATTTGAGAGTTAGTAACTTTTTAAAGAAATTCTCTCTTGCTTCACTTAAATTATTTTGAGAGAAAGAAAATTTGTTATGCTCATGATCTTCACTTATATTTGTTTGAGCTTATGAAAAGCAACACATGAAAATTAGTCCCAAAGTGATAAATATCCAAGAAGGATAAAGAAAAAATAGAGAAAAAATGTCATGAAGTTCATTGGACAAAATAAACTTGATTCTTAGTAATAGTTTTGAGATATGATGATGTGATATGTGAGTCATCTTGATGAGTAATTATGCTTTAGTAAGAATATTGGTGTTAAGGTTTATGGTTCCCTATGCATGTACGAAAGTCAATAATCATGCAATGAAATTATATCCTACTTATGGTGCATTATTCAGTGTTAATTATGCTTAATGCTTACTTATGAGATTATTCGTTTTTTGGTTGGTCGCTTCCCAGTCTTTTGCTAGCCTTCATTTTGCACTAAGTATGATCACTACTTGTGCATCCAAAATCCTTTAAACCAGTTTTGCCACATGAGTCGACTATATCTACCTATATGCGGTATTATTTTGCCGTTCTAAGAAAATTTGCATGTGCCATCTCTAATTTTCAAAATAAAATTCTCTTTTGTGTGTTTGCTTCACTCGTGGAGCGGTGGGGGTGGCTAATATTTTTCATCCTAGATGTGTTATTCTCAAGATGAGTGTTTATTCACTTGTCATTACACGAGAGTAAGGCAAAGGTATTAGGGATGCCCAGTCCCGAAATGCAAAAATAAATGAAATTACTTTATGTTGTCAAATAATAAATTCCTTGGAAAGTGTTGGTATGGAGGGCACCAGTGGATACGATTAGCCATGGAAAGAGAAAGTTATGGTGGAAAAAGGAATAAACTTTATTTTCTGTTTGGGAACCGCCTATGATATATCTATGCATGGAAAGTATTGGGAACTCTAAGTCGTTTTCATTGGTGGGATGGATACACCTCTCAAAATGTTTTTATCTCAAATTTTTCGCTTTGAGCTCTGGCACCTCTACAAATCCCTACTTCCCTATGCGAAGGGCCTATCTTTTACTTTATGCAATTTTTATTTTGAGTCTCCATCTTCTCTTATAAAAGAACCAACTAGGAGGCGATATTATCGTACTTAAGTATTGGGTGTAGTTAATACTCGAGTGTGTTTCATGAATGGATCAATGTTTGAGCATGATGGGCTAGGGATAACTTATTTTAGCGTTGATATTTTGAAAGACATGTTTGCTTGTTGATATGCTTGAGTATCTAAATTATTATGTCAAAACTAGATTATTGCTTTGAATCACATAAAAGTCCAAATGTCTATGCTATGAATAAAAGAATATGATATGACATGATGAACAACACTCCACATCAAAAAATATGTTTTTATCACTTACCTACTCGAGGACGAGTAGGAGTTAAGCTTGGGGATGCTGATACGTCTCCAACGTATCTATAATTTTTTATTGTTCCATGCTATTTTATTATCAATCTTGGATGTTTTATAATCATTTTATATCATTTTTTGGTGCTAACCTATTAACATAGTGCCAAGTGCCAGTTGCTGTTTTTTCCATGTTTTTTACATTGCAGAAAATCAATATCAAACGGAATCCAAATGCCACGAAACTTTACGGAGCTTTTTTATAGACCACATGGAAAATATTTGGCCCTGGTTGCACCTGGGGGAGTCCTGAGGAGGGGACAACCCACCAGGGCGCGCTAGGAGGCCCATGCGCGCCCTGGTGGGTTGTGCCCACCTCGGGTGCCCTGCCCCCCTGACCGCCTATTTGCTCTATAAATACCCCAATATTCCCAAAACCCTAGGGGAGTCGTAGAAATATTCATCCAGCCGCTGCAGAGTGCAGAACCACCAGATCCAATCTAGACACCATCACAAAGGGGTTCACCACTTCCATTGGTGCCTCTCCGATGATGCGTGAGTAGTTCTTTGTAGACCTTCAGGTCCGTAGTTAGTACCTAGATGGCTTCATCTCTCTCTCTCTCTCTCTCTCTCTCTCTCTCTCTCTCTCTCTTGATTCTCAATACAATGGTCTCTTTGAGATCCATATGATGTAACTCTTTTGCGGTGTGTTTGTTGGGATCGATGAACTTTGAGTTTATGATCAGATCTATCTTTTTATATCCATGAAAGTATTTGAGTTTTTTCATGTATTTTATGCATGATCTCTTATAGCCTCGTATTTCTTCTCGGATATTTGGGTTTTTTCTGGCCAACTTGATCTATTTCTCTTGCAATGGGAAGAGGTGCCCGGTAATGGGTTCGATCTTACGGTGCTTGATCCCAGTGACAAAAAGGGAACCGGCACATATGTATCGTTGCTACTAAAGATAAAAAGACGAGATCTATATCTACCGCCATATAGATAAACGGATCTTGTCTACATCATGTCATCGTTCTTATTGCATTACTCCATTTTTCCATGAACTTAATACACTAGATGCATGCTGGATAGCGGCCGATGTGTGGAGTAAGAGTAGTAGATGCAGGCAGGACTCGGTCTACTAATCTTGGACGCGATGCTTATGTAATTATCATTGCCTGGATATCGTCATAATTATTTGAGGTTCTATCAATTGCCCAACAGTAATTTGTTCACCCACTGCTTTGCTATTTTTCTCGAGAGAAGCCACTAGTGAAACCTATGGGCCCCGGGTCACTTTCTCATATATTTGCCTTTGCGATCTACTTTTTATTTGCTTTTATTTTCAGATCTATTAAACCAAAAAATCCAAAAGTACCTTGCTGCAATTTATTTTATTTGGCGTCGATCTATCAATATTTACAACTTTATCTCCCGTCACATGCCGTTTCTAGCGTCGTTACCCGAAAGGGATTGACAACCCCTTTAACACGTTGGGTTGCAAGTGGTTGTTATTTGTGTGCAGGGTCTGTTTATGTTATGTTGCTTGGTTCTCCTATTGGTTCAATAACCTTGGTTTCATATATGAGGGAAATACCTACCGCCGTTGTGCTGCATCATCCCTTCCTCTTTGGGAAAAAAGTGACGTAGCTTCAAGCGACATCAGACACCTAGATCGGATATGAACTCCTTCATCCAGACTCCTTCATTTGCTGCTTCCGAAGCAGCTATGCACTCCGCTTCACACGTAGATCCCACCACGATGCTCTGCTTGGAACTGCACCAACTGACAGCTCCACCATTCAATATAAATATGTATCCGGTTTGTGACTTAGAGTCATCTGGATCAGTGTCAAAGCATGCATCGACGTAACCGTTTACGACGAGCTCTTTGTCACCTCCATAAACGAGAAACATATCCTTAGTCCTTTTCAGGTATTTCAGGATGCTCTTGACCGATGTCCAGTGATCCACTCCTAGATTACTTTGATACTTCCCTGCTAAACTAATAGCAAGGCACACATCAGGTCTGGTACACAACATTGCATACATGATAGAACCTATGGTTGAGGCATAGGGAATGACTTTCATTTTCTCTCTATCTTATCCAGTGGTCGGGCATTGAGTCTGACTCAACTTCACACCTTGTAACACAGGCAAGAACCCTTTCTTTGACTGATTCATTTTGAACTTCTTCAAAACTTTATCAAGGTATGTGCTTTGTGAAAGTCCAATTAAGCATCTTGATCTATCTCTATAGATAGTGATGCCCAATATATAAGCAACTTCACCGAGGTCTTTCACTGAAAAATTCTTATTCAAGTATCATTTTATGCTATTCAGAAATTTAGTATCATTTCCAATCAACAATATGTCGTCCACATATAATATCAGAAATACTACAGAGCTCCGACTCACTTTCTTGTAAATACAGGATTCTCCAAAAGTTTGTATAAAACCATATGCTTTGATCACACTATCAAAGTGTATATTCCAACTCCGAGAGGCTTGCACCAGTCCATAAATGGATCGCTGGAGGTTGCACACTTTGTTAGCACCTTTTGGATCAACAAAACCCTCTGGTTGCATCATATACAACTCTTCTTTAAAATATACATTAAGGAATACAATTTTGACATCCATTTGCCAAATTTATAATCATAAAATGCGGCAATTGCTAACATGATTCAGACATACTTAAGCATCGCTACGGGTGAGAAGGTCTCATCGTAGTCAACTCCTTGAACTTCTTGAAAACCTTTTGCAACAAGTTGAGCTTTGTAGATAGTAACATTACTGTCAATGTCAGTCTTCTTCTTGAAGATCCATTTATTTTCTATTGCTTGCCGATCAACGGGCAAGTCAACCAAAGTCCACACCTTGTTCTCATACATGGATCCCATCTCAGATTTCATTACCTCAAGCCATTTCGTGGAATCTGGGCTCACCATCGCTTCCTCATAGTTCGTAGGTTCGTCATGGTCAAGTAACATGACCTCCAGAACAGGATTACCGTACCACTCTGGTGCAGATCTTACTCTGGTTGACCTACGAGGTTCGGTAGTAACTTGATCAGAAGTTTCATGATCATCATCATTAGCTTCCTCACTAATTGGTGTAGGAATCACTGGAATTGATTTCTGTGATGAACTACTTTCCAATTCGGGATAAGGTACAATTACCTCATCAAGTTCTACTTTCCTCCCACTCACTTCTTTCGAGAGAAACTCCTTCTCTAGAAAGGATCCATTCTTAGCAACGAATATTTTGCCTTCGGGTCTGTGATAGAAGGTGTACCCAACAGTCTCCTTTGGGTATCCTATGAAGACAATTATGCAATGAAATTACATCCTACTTGTGGTGCATTATTCGGTGTTAATTATGCTCAATGCTCGCTTATGAGATTTTTCGTTTCCTGGTTGGTCGCTTCTTAATCTTTTGCCTAGCCTTCATTTGCACTAAGTATGATCACTTCTTGTGCATCCAAAATCCTTTAAACCAGGTTTGCCACATGAGTCCACCATACCTACCTATATGCGGTATTTCTGTTCCGTTCTAAGCAAATTTGTATGTGCCATCTCTAATTTTCAAAATAAATTTCTCTTTTGTGTGCTCGATGTTATTCTCACGATGAGTGTTTATTCACTTGTCATTGCACGAGAGTAAGGCAAAGGTATTAGGGATGCCCAGTCCTGAAATGAAAAAAGAATTTACTTTATGTTGTCGAATAATAAATTTTCCTTCAAAAGTGTTGGTATGGAAGGCACCCGTGGATACGGCTAGCCATGGAAAGTGAAAGTATGGTCGAAAAAGGAATAAACTTTAATTTCTGTTTGGGAACCGCCTATGATATATCTAGCATGGAAAATATTGGGAACTACTCGATCGTTCTCGTTGACAGGAAAAGCATGCCTCCCAAAATGTTTCTATCTCTATCTTTTTTGCTATGAGCTCTGACACCTCTACAAATCCCTACTTCCCTCTGCGAAGGGCCTTTCTTTTACTTTATGCAATTTTTTATTTGAGTCTCCATCTTCTCTTATAAAGCACCAACTAAGGAGCACTATGATCGTACTTGAGCATTGGGTGTAGCTAATATGCGAGCGTGTTTCATGAATGGATCAATGATTGAGCATAATGGGCCAGGGATAACTTATTTTAGCGTTGATATTTTGAAAGACATGGTTGCTTATTGATATGCTTGAGTATTTAAGTCTCATGTCAAAACTAGACTATTGCTTTGAACCATATAAAAGTCCAAATGTCCATGCTATAAAAGAAAGATTGTGTGATGACATGTTAGGCATCATTCCACATAAAAAAATTCTTTTTTTATCATTTACCTACTCGAGGAAGAGCAGGAATTAACCTTGGGGATGCTGATACGTCTCCAACGTATCTATATTTTTTATTGTTCCATGCTGTTATATTATCATTCTTGAATGTTTTATAATCATTTTATATCATTTTTTGGTACTGACCTATTGACATAGTGTGAAGTGTCAGTTGCTGTTTTTTATATCGCAGGAAATCAATATCAAACGGAGTCCAAACGCAGCGAAACTTTTTGTGGATTTTTTTGGAACAGAAGACATCCAGTGGGCCAAAGAAGTACCAGAGATGGAGCCTGAGGTGAGCACAAGACACGAGGGCACGCCTGGAGGCCCAGGCGCGCCCTGGTGGGTTGTGCCCACCTCGGTGGCCTCCCGAGCCGCCTCTTTGCTCTATAAATACCCCAATATTCCAAAAACCCTAGGGGAGTCGACGAAAATCAATTCCATCTGCCGCAAGTTCTAGAACCACCAGATCCAATCTAGACACCATCACGGAGGGGTTCATCATGTCCATTGGTGCCTCTCCGATGATGCGTGAGTAGTTCTTTGTAGACTTACGGGTCCGTAGTTAGTAGCTAGATGGCTTCCTCTCTCTCTCTCTCTCTATCTCTCTCTCTCTCTCTCTCTCTCTCTCTCTCTCTCTCTTTCTCTCTCGATTCTCGATACAATGGTATCTTGGAGATCCATATGATGTAACTCTTGTTGCGGTGTGTTTGTTGGGATCCGATGAACTTTGAGCTTATGATCAGATCTATCTTTTTATCCATGGAAGTTATTTGAGTCTTATTTGATCTCTTATATGCATGATTGCTTATAGCCTTGTATTTCTTCTCCGATATTTGGGTTTTGTTTTGCCAACTTGATCTATTTATCTTGCAATGGGACAAGGTTCTTTGTGATGGGTTCTGTCTTACGGAGCTTGATCCCAGTGACAGAAGGGGAACCGACACGTATGTATCATTGCCATTAAGGATACCAAGATGGGGTCTATTTCTACATAAATAGATCTTGTCTACATCATGTCATCATTCTTATTGCATTACTCCATTTCTCCATGAACTTAATACACTAGATGCATGTTGGATAGCGGTCGATGTGTGGAGTAATACTAGTAGATGCAGGCAGGAGTCGGTCTACTAATCTTGGACGTGATGCCTATATAATGATCATTGCCTGGATATCATCATGATTATTTGAAGTTCTATCAATTTTCCAACAGTAATTTGTTTACCCACCGTTTGCTATTTTTCTCAAGAGAAGTCACTAGTGAAACCTACGGCCCCCGGGTCTCTTCTTTATCATATTTGCCTTTGCGGTCTATTTTTTTGCTTTTATTTTTAGATCTATTAAACCAAAAATACAAAAATACCTTGCTGCACTTTTTACTTGCTTATTTTATCTCGCGTTCCCGTGAGATCTATCTATCAAATTATTACAACTCTCTCATGTTCGTTTGCCAATTTATGGCGTCGTTACCCGAAAGGGATTGATAACCCCTTTAATACATCGGGTTGCGAGTATTTGTTATTTCTGTGCAGGTGTCGTCCACGTAGTGTTGCGTGGTTCTCCTACTTGTTCGATAACCTTGGTATCATCACTAAGGGAAATACCTACCATTGTTGTGCTGCATCATCCCTTCCTCTTTGAGGAAATACCGGTGTAGTTCTAGCAGGCATCATCATCTTCTCCTCTGATGCGGCTGATGCAATTCTTCCAAAGAGGAAAACTGTCCCTCGATGCCCCAATTGACTAGATATTGCCCCATTTTCTTCCAAAAGTATCTATATATGTTCAACAAGTAAGAAAACGAGGTTTCTTTGTTTTCAAAATATTATTGTTAGTTAAAAGGAGAAAAATGGCAAATTCTTACCCAATGAAAAGTGTCAAATTGTAGAGCCATCACTACCACTCAACGGAGCTTCTATTGTTCCTTGGTCAGGTTAACCATCAAGGCAGAGATCCTTTCGATATGTCCGGGTGCTATCATCAGCACCCGACTACGCTCACATCGAGTGTACCCTCTCCATGAGATGTTGGATGTGTCAATTTACCAAGGTCGCGATGAGGCCGACCACGGTGATGCCGTGGTCCTTGAGCTCCTGGATCCTCTCCATGATGTATTCAATCTCGGGCATCTCCTGGCTCGTTAGCTTGGGTTTCCACCCATCCGATTTCATCAGAGGCCATTCGGCATACGTTGGAAGCTATCATAGCTAGACGGCGCACGCTTGTCTTGGATGTAAAGGCACGCCACTAGTAAATGACATATTAGTGTTATGTATAACTTGAGAAAATGCCACTGGTGAGTTTTACGAGTGGCGTGTGAAGCATGCACGCCATAGATAACCACTTATCAGTGGCTAGTGATGCACGCCACTAGTAACCATTTATGTAGTTGTGATTGTGGACGACCGAAAGAAGGAGAAGAAAAAAACAATATTAAATAGGTATGAGTTGTGATCTTTCTTTTCTCTTCCAAGATTTCCTACCGGTGTTTGTAATTTTTTTCCTGCTGACAGTTCAGTGCATCATGCATGTGATTTTTTCCATTTCAATTGATAAGTCACTAGTCATCCACATGATGATTGCTATTTTTCATTCATAGTGCCATGTGGATAACCATGACCATTTTTGCACGAAGGGGGGGGGGGGTAGCATGAGCTTCTTTAACTATATTTCACATTCAAATAACAGGATCATGATAGGTGTGAAACCCAAGGACATAAACATTAAGAGTGACCCTATAAGGTTCTTGCGGTTGGTGCCATGGTTGTCAAGTAAGATTGTTATTTACTTATTTTTTGCTACTATTTGACTCATGATTTTTGTTTTAAAATGATTCCTATTGTCTGAATTTCTGATAGGTACCTGCATTTGCAAGGCAAGGTGTATACCTAGTGACCTGGAGCTCGAGACTAACGTGTCACTAAGATTTTGTTTTTTCGGTGAGGGTCCTAGCAGTGGGGACGAGGAAATATTCTTTCCGTCTTGAAGGATCGTTTTGCAAGTAGCTGAAGTGGTTCGAATGGGGATGATTTTCTAATTTTGCATTTTTCAAGGATCTTGTTGTAGGAAGTGGTTCGAATGGGAAATGATTTGTTATTTTTTTAATTCATGCTTGACTATGACATGGAACTTGTTAGTAAAATGAACTAATTGTATTACTTACCATGTCTAGTCGAAAACTTCATCCTTTTAAGTATTTTATGATTATAGGGGGGGTGTATGATGGACATGAGTGCATTAATATCCACAATTCAAGTTTATTAGAAATAACTTAAAATTTTCATGCAGTTAGAAACCATTAATCATAAAATATCGTTACTTCGGCTCTTACAAAAATCTTGGAATATCCAATGGTTTGTTAAGACTTAAGAGCACATATATGTTTATCTCTTTAGAAGTAGAAATTGTAAATTTCTTTTGGCAATGGTGTATGAGGTGTATTTATTTATATTACCATGTTCTCTAGGAATCTTGGAACAACCAATATTTCCTAAATACTACCTCCGTCCGAAAAAGCATGTCCCTCAAATGGATGTATCTAGAACCAAGTTAGTACTAGATACATATATTTGAGGGACGAGCTTTTTCGGACAGAGGGGGTACGGAAGAAAATATGCCTAGAGGCAATAATAAAGTTGTTATTTATATATTTCCTTATATCATGATAAATATTTATTACTCATGCTAGAATTGTATTAACCGGAAACTTAGTACATGCGTGAATACATAGACAAACAGAGTGTCACTAGTTTGCCTCTACTTGACTAGCTCGTTGAATCAATGATGGTTATGTTTCCTAACCATAGACATGAGTTGTCATTTGATTAACGGGATCACATCATTAGAGAATCATGTGATTGACTTGACCCATCCGTTAGCTTAGCACGATGATCGTTTAGTTTGTTGCTATTGCTTTCTCCATAACCATACATGTTCCTATGACTATGAGATCATGCAACTCCCGAATACCGGAGGAACACTTTGTGTGCTACCAAACGTCACAACGTAACTGGGTGATTATAAAGGTGCTCTACAGGTGTCTCCGATGGTGTTTATTGAGTTGGCATGGATCAAGATTAGGATTTGTCACTCCGATTGTCGGAGAGGTATCTCTGGGCCCTCTCGGTAATGTACATCACAATAAGCCTTGCAAGCAATGTAGCTAATGAGTTAGTTACGGGATGCATCATTATGGAATGATTAAAGAAACTTGCCGGTAACGACATTGAACTAGGTATTGAGATACCGACGATCGAAGCCCCCCTCCCCTTTCCTTCCTTCTTCCTCCTCCTTCCTTCTCTCCTAGAACCAACAAAGGGAAGGGGGAATCCTACTCCCCGGTGGGAGTAGGACTCCCTTGGGGCGCGCCTAGAGAGGCCGGCCCCCTCGCCCTCCTCCACTCCTTTATATACGGGGGAGGGGGCACCCCATAGACACACAAGTTGATCATTGATCTTTAGTTGTGTGTGGTGCCCCCCTCCATCATAATCCACCTCGGTAATATCGTAGCGGTGCTTAGGCGAAGCCTTGTTCCGGTAGCAACATCATCACTGTCATCACGCCGTCGTGTTGACGAAACTCTCCCTCGAAGCTCTACTGGATCGTGAGTTCGTGGGACGTCAACGAGCCGAACATGTGCATATTGCGGAGGTGTCGTACATTCGGTGCTAGATTGGTCGATCGTGAAGACGTACGACTACATCAACCGCGTTGTCATAACGCTTCCGCTTACGGTCTACGAGGGTACGTAGACGATACTCTCCCCTCTCGTTGCTATGCATCACCATGATCTTGCATGTGCGTAGAATTTTTCTTTTTGAAATTACTGCGTTCCCCAACAAGTACTAGTTACTATGGATTTACATTTTTATCTTTTCAATATTTTTCAGTATGCACACTTACAAAAATAGAGTCTTATTTGAACTTAAGCCAAATGCTCCCGTTCTGGAGATCGATCGAGAAGCGTCGCCGGGTGTAAAGGTTATTTCGCACTTGTGGTGACCAAATGCACACCTTTTGTCATCCAAACAACGATGTGATGCTTATTCCACATTGTACGCCTTTGCAGTAGCCGGATGATGGTATACCAGACATGACAAAAAGGAAAAAAGGGCAGCTAGACAATGACAATTAATAAAATAATATCTGCAAACATCCTTTGATCAACATTTTGTATCAGATACTAGTAAACAATGGTATGGAAAATAAAAGGGTTGAAAGCATTAATAAGTGGTGGTTGACAACCTGATGGAATACAACAACATTTGAAGCTCAAACATCTTCTTACTGTTCCATTTATTTTGATGGGGAGAAGAAGAATCTCAAGCATTAACTAATGGTGGTTGACAACCTGACAGAATACAACTACATCTGCCCCCAATGTTGCACATTGAAGGACCAAAACTGAAAAGTGAAGTGAAAACCCAACGCAGTGAATCGTTGGTTGCCTTGCCTTCTTCCTCCTCCTCAGCTTTCCCCAAACCCCAGCTCGGAAAAGAAAAAAGAAAAAAGCTTTCCCAAACCCCAACCGCACTCCATTCGCCGACCGATCAGTCCAACAATGTCGAAGAGACATCGGACGGCGGCTTCAGACCCGTGGGACGACGACCAGGACATGCCGCCGCAGAAGGCGCCCCCGGGGATCCACAGGTCGGTCTACCTGGAATGGCGCGCCGGGGCGGCCGGGCGCCTCCGCGACGTCCGCGACAACCTCCGCCTCCTCGCCCGCCGCCGCCGCCGCCCGCTTCCCAGGAGGCCGGCCTCCGCGCCCTCGGCCTCCTGGACTTCGTCCGCCTGCGCCCCGACGACGCGCCCCCGCGCCGCGACCTCGTGGCCGCGCTCGTCGCCAACTACAAGCAGTTCTACGAGTGGAGCTACGCGCGCGGCGCCTTCGTCAAGGTCAGCCTCGACGCCTTCGCCGACGCGCTCCGCCTCCCGCCTCCGACGGAGGGCCCACCCGACGCCGCCGCCGCCGCGCCCCCCGGGCTGGCCTCCGCCGCGGAGTGGTTCATCGAGGCGTACATCCTGAAGCCGCTACGCGCGCGCGCCGCCGCGGAGGGACGGCCGCGCAGGCTGCCCAGCGATGTGGACCTGGCGCTGTACAGGGCGAAGTTCGGGATGGTGCATAAGGTGGACTGGAGCCGCCTCATCTGGGACCTCGCCGAGAAGGAGATGGTCGACCTGAGCAAGGGGAGAAGGCCCGACTGGACATGCCACTATGCCGCCTACCTGCAGAGGCTCATCTGGGTGGACAATCCGGGCCTCTTCCAGCCGGCATTGCCATTGCTCGGCCTCGGTGGGGATCAAAATCTCCCTTCAGAGCTCCAGTCCAAGATGCAGGAGGTCGAAGCGAGATCCAAGCTGCTCGACGCGAGATCCAAGCTGCTGGACACCAGAGCCGAGCACCTTGAATCCAAGTCCAAGGAACTGGAAGAACGGGCACTCGCAAGCAAGACACTAACAGAGTTAGAGCTGCTCAACCGGAATCTGCTCGCCGAGAAAGAAGCAATCAACAGTGAGCTGGTAGGAGTGCAGGAGGAGCTGGGAGAAGCAAGGAAGCAGCTAATGCAGCTAGATGATAGCATGGAATCAATGAAATCGTTGAGTAAGGCTCTGTTTTCTAGGGAAAGAAAGAGCAATGCTCGGTTGCTAAATGCTCGGTGGGCTCTGGTTACCAAGGAAATCAAGGGCAACGGTGACTTAAAAAGCCATCAGGAAGAGCTAGCCGAGCTGCAGGATGGGATGCAAGGACTGAAATCCCTCAACCAGGTTCTGTGTTCTAGGGAAAGAGAAAGCAATGTTCAGTTGCTAGATACTCGGTGGGCTCTGGTTACCAAGGAAATCAAGGGCAACGGTGACTTAAAAAACCTCCGGGAAGAGCTAGCCGAGCTGCGCGATGGGATGCAAGGACTGGAATCCCTCAACCAGGTCCTGGTCACTAAGAACCTAATAGACAACGACAAACTGCAAGCGGCTCGGAAAGAGTTGATCGATGTAAGGAAGCAACTAGCTAGTACTACCTCTTCTAATTTGCATCTCATCTCTTTCTAATTTTTCCTGGATGTTTTGAAGGGCTTGATGGTGGCCACAAATGGCAGGGCAAACATAGGCCTGAAGAGGATGGGGGAGCTCGATCCAAAAGCGGTTGCAAATGCTTGCCGACCGAGATTGTCACAAAAGAAAACTCTTATTCTCTGTTCCAAGTGGGAGGCTGAAATCAGAAACGCAGGTTGGCACCCTTTTAAGGTCATCATGGTTGACGATCAGCCCATGGTACGGATGGTCTTCTATATTGCTATACATGGAGTGGCTCTTTTATCTTGTAAGTAGTCTTCAGTATATGGTTTGCAAATGTCCATCTTACTGTGTGCAAGTGTAACTACTGTTTTGTAGGAAATTTTCTTGGACGATGATGACAAGCTTGTGGAGCTAAAACAAGAATATGGTGACCAAATGTTCGCCTTGGTAAAACAGGCGCTGATTGAAAGGAACAAGTACAACCCCAGTGGTGGCTATCCTGAAACGTTGCTGTGGAACTTCAAGCACAGTCGGGAGGCAACAATGGAAGAAGCCGTCCAATTCATTGTAAAAAAGTGTTGCGCAAACAAGAGGAAGCGTTGAGCCCATATATCTAGGAGCTGGGGGTACATGCTAGGGTTTGCCGCCTTTCTTTGGAAAACCCATGGATATGCACTGTGAAGTAGGCATAATTTAAAATGCCTTTCATTGAGAAAAGAAAAGAAAAAAGTAGACCTAATGTAAAGTGCTATCAGATTAGATGTAGGTAGTTGCTCTTAATATCGTGCAACTAGATTAACCATGAAGTAGACAAACCTCCATCTGACTCTGGGGGTTGCAGATTTGCATGACAGCAATGTGCTACTCTTTCATTGACGTACTCTGTAAACTAATATAAGAGCGTTTAGATCACTAGGGAGTATATGGTAGTTTGAGCAAGTGTACAAACCCTTTAAATATGTGCAATAAGGATATTGCAAGACTGTCGGAAGTCAATTGAAGTTGACCTTAACTACAGCAAAGCATATAACCGACTAGGATACGTTTATTTCATCATAAGGAATTTTAGTGATGTGCTGTTCCTGTTACAGGATGCTATGCAGATACTACATAAACTTCTCAGGTAGTAAATGGTAGTGCTTGGGGGTGGTGCTGTTTTAAATTTGAAGTCCCACAAGTTCAATTCTTACTTCAATATGGTTCTGGATATTTATGTAAGCACCTTTATTTTTTGGCAACAGCCCAAATGCAGGCACCAACTCATTGTACCTGTTGTTAACTGGAATGCGATTTTACTTCTTTCTTAGTAGCCAAGTTTTTTTTATTAAGGTATAAAACAGCAAACTGATATTTGTGCCATTTTGAATAGCAGTAGGAATTTCTGCGTATGATTTGCTTGCAACTGCTGGATGGAAAAGAAACCATCATTAGTTCATCTATATATGATATGCATGGGAAACCAGTTTATGCAGGAAGATAGTGCGAATTGCCTGACATTTTGTATTTGAGTGTGCAGGTGTTGTGCTGCCGTTCATTGTTGAACTGGCCGATGGTCGCTCATCCGTCTTCAACTGCTGCTTACTCGGTTTGTCGTGAAACAATGCGCATTCAGGAATTGAAGCCGGAAAAGAAGATGCAGGGCCGTTCCTAGATGCTCCCATCCATAACCCAAATCCTCCAGATGCCTCATCAGTATCAAGAGATTGTGACGCCGATATTGATCTCGCATGTGTGGTTCTAACACGAGAAATTATGTTTCTAGATCATAATGTGTGGATGAAGGTCTACGATGGTGGACTGGTTTTGCAGGAAATTGGACGCTTGGAGGCCATGGCGTGGCACTGTGAGCCTTTATGTGCAAGTGCAAAAGATCTGGTAGATGGCCTGTGCCGACTAGGCATTTTCCTTTCCTTTGAGAAAAACGATGACCATGCACACAATGTGAGGCACCGTTGTGAATAACAGAACATGAAGGAATCTAGAATTTGCTTTGACTGAAACAAAAAACAATCCCAGTTTACAAACATATTTTAAAGACCTTTTACAGTACATCAACCTCTTCGGATTTTTCTCCGCAAAAAAAGAACTCTTTGGATTTAAACTCTTTCATTTAGAGTATCTCCAACAGCCGCCCAATGCGCGGCGTCCAAAAAACGAGTTTACAGCGCGCAAGTAGATTTTTTTAAGACGCTAGAAGACGTTTGCTCCAACAAGCGCTGTAAAATATGCTGCGCGCGCGAGTCCAACGGTCCCAATCAAGCGGTCCCATCTGCAGCAGCCCAGAGTTTGCAGCGCGCGCGATCGGACGCACTAAATATGTTGCGCGCGGTGCCTTTTTGATGCGCGCGCTGCATTAGTTATAGCGCGCGCGCTTTTTATGCGGCTGCTGGAGATTCCAAACCGTGTCCGCACGCGCTAAAAGCAGTTTTTATACCGTGCGGCGCTCATATAGTGCTTCTGTTGGAGATGCTCTTATGAACTCTTTTCATCCCTCGGGAAAAATTATGAACTCTTTTCGTGTCAATTCGATGGTCAATTTTTAAATCAAAATTCCATGATAAGTTCGCCTCTTATGGACATGAAATATTTTGTACCCAGCCCATTAAGAGACCCATCAAAGTAGAAGGGTAAAAGATGGTGTTAAAATATCGGTAAAAGATTATAGCAAGTTTACAACATTTTTTTAGCATCAGTACAGACACAAGCACTCATATACACGCGCATACACTCACCCAACGCACACACGCACACCCTACCCCTATGAGCACCTCCGAGAGACTGAGCCGGCATATCATCTTGAGATTTATGAAGTCACCGTAGGCGCCTCGTCGTCGACGGGAACGTCTCCTCCTACTGAAAGCGTATCGCCAGAAATCTTGAAATAAATCCAGGAATAATGCGAGCACCAGGATTTGAACCCTGGTGGGTTGGGAATACCACTGTCCACATAACCAACTCAACCACAGGTTGATTCGCGCAAGTTTACAACATTGATTCTAGCACTCCTATCTATTTACTACAACTTTTTGTCCAAGGAACGTACGACGACACAAAGCCTTGAGAAAGAAGTCGATAAACATCAGTTTTACATCGAATGGATTCTCTACGTTCCACCCTTATATCACCCGGGCCAAGGCACGCACGCACGCAAATTCTAGATCAGATAGCACATAAATCGATCGTTCGTCAACCCTCGATCTCCCTTGGATCATGCCGACATCGGAGGCCGAGCTGCTGTCCGCCCTCCGCGCCGCCGGCCGGGAGCACCTCTCGGCATCCACCGTCGCCCGGAGGCAGGAGACCGGCTCCCACCTGTTCCGGATCGCCAACTACACGGAGGTCAAGGCGACGGTGGCCAACCGCGAGTCGGCGGCCACGAGTGGCGCATCGACTGCTACCCGAACAGCTGCGTGAAGCCGCACAACGGCTGCATCTCCCTCTTCCTCCGGCGCACCAGCAGCGGCGCCGCCCACTTTCTCCGGCGTAGCGCCGGCAGCGGCGCAAAGGCCGACGTCGCCATGGCGTCCATCAAGTTCAGCCTGCTGGACCGGGACGGGAGCCCGGCGCGCACCCAGAGCGCGCCGCAGCGCCAGTTCGCGAGCGGCGACGACTGGGGCTGGAAGGACTTCATGAGGAGCGACGAGCTGGACAAGGAGAAGGAGAGGTACCTCAAGGACGACTGCCTGATGGTCCTCTGCGACGTCACCGTCGACCTCGGGCTGCGCACCGACAGCTGCACCGAGGTCGCCGCCGCCGCCGCGCCGGAGCCGACGGGCGAGTGGCCGCCCCCGCCGTTCGAGCTGGACGGGGAGCTCACCACGGCCATCTGGAAGAAGCAACGGGCGGACGTGAGGATCGAGGTCGGCGGGGAGACGCTGGCGGCGCACCGGTGGATGCTGGAGGCCCGGTCCCCGGTGTTCAAGGAGGACCTCTCGCTCGCCTTCACAGCCGGCAAGAAGACCGCCGAGCTGCGCATCGACGACATGGACGCCGAGGTGGCCAGGGCCCTGATCCGGTTCATCTACACGGACGCGCTGGCGGCGGACGTGAGGCAGCAGCTGGACGCGGCGGCGGCCATGGCGGAGCGCCTGCTTGTGGCGGCGCACAGGTACAGGGTGGAGAAGCTGAAGCTGATCTGCGAGGAGGCGCTGTGCCGGCACATCGGGATGAGCTCCGTGGCGGCCACCCTGGCGCTGGCGGAGCGGCACCGGTGCCCCACGCTGAAGAAGGCGTGCATGCAGTTTATTTCTTCTCCGGCTAACCTGGTGGCGGTCGTGGCGACCGATGGTTTCGAGCAGCTGAAGATCGGTTGCCCGCCTGATCTGGTCGACCTCATGGCCAAGCACTTGGCCAAGGTTGGCGCAGTGGATCAGTCCACGTTCGGGCCATTTACTACCTTCTAGACATTTTAGTTTTCTTTTCTGAAAATTTTCTAGCCATTTAGTTAATATAGATATTTGTAGTCAACTAGCTAAATACATGTGCATTGCAACGGGGACAACTTTGTTTTAGTGGTTCAGTGTATAGTTTTTTTTGACTGGGTTGAGATTGAGATATGTTGTCAAGAGGGAAACCATGGCAAAGGTAAAAAGATATGTTTGAGATAAGATATGTTTGAGATTTGTGTACTTTTGAGTTGGTTTTGTATTTTGCTTGCAAAAGATTTCTTGCTATTGAAGATTTATTTGATTTCTCTTGGGGTTGTGCTACGCGTCGGCCGGCGAATTAAAAGATCCGCCGCCTCGACAGCCATTAGATTGAGAGCTATTCATCGTCTGGCATTCCTTTTATCATTGCAAAAAGGGTAGTTTTGCAGAAATCCTTTGCAACAAAGAACCCAAGAAATTTTTGCAACGGAGATGATGTTACAGAAAATATTTGTAATTTTTTCATCTACATTTATCTTTGCGACATGAGTATTGTTGCGGAAGACAATTTGCAACACACATGTTGTAAAAAAAATTACATAATGAGACGCAAGGGACACGCGTCACACGGAGGAGGTGTTTTTCCTTTCTCTTGATTGCTTTGCAAGAAATTTCTTTCTCTAGAACCAAGGTGAGGGTCGGTTAAAAAAAATAGGGATTATCACTGGTTTGGAAAAAAAAAATCGATAGGAAGAGG
>NC_057797.1:730722155-730871294 GCF_018294505.1 Triticum aestivum
GCTGCAACATCAAAGCCCAAAGAAGCACCCAAAGCAGCCTCCAAGCCCAAGAGTGCACCTAAGAGGAATACCAGGAGTATACTAGCTGCTGAGAAGAACAAGGCCCCAGTGCCTGAAGTTGCTGCTGATGAAGATGATGAAGGACAAGTCCTGAGGAAGCTCAAACCAAGATTCCAGACCACAATGATGCTTATCCTGTGGCTGAGAACATGAAGATCAGGAGAGATTCAGGGTTGAGGCTATGGAGAGAGTCAGATCCATATGCCATCAGGAGAAGGACTGTTGTTGATTACAGGTTCCACACAAAGGAACAACAGGATTTTTATGAGACAATCTTGTTGGACAAGAAGCCTATAGTGTGTGATATGAGGTGGGTCGACTGGACCTACATGAAGGAGAATGAAGAACACTATCCTAGAGTGTATGACAGCTTCAGTGCGTGTGGAGTTGTAGACTTTGTTGGGAAGAAGCTCACAAACTGGAATGATGAGCTCATTATGCAATTCTACTCCACAGCACATTTCTATCCAGATGGCAGAATAGTTTGGATGTCTGAAGGAACGAGATACCAATCAACTATTGAGGAATGGGCCAATCTGATCAATGCCCCAAAGGAAAGTGAAGATGACTTGGATGTTTATGCCAAGAAAAAGATGGATCACAATTCTATGTCACAGATGTACAAGGAAATCGCAGACAAAGCTCTTGAGACTTTCAAGTTTGGGTCAGTCCATTTTCTTCTATCAGGACTGCCAACGATCAACTGGATCCTAAGGCACACTCTTTTGCCCAAGTCAGGTGACCACAACATGATCAGAGGGCATGCAATTAATTTGCTACACATATTTGATGTGCCACAGAAATTCAAGGTCATGAGCCTCATGGTTGAGACTATCAAGAGGACAGCAGCAGACCAAAAGAGAAGTTGTGGATATGCCTCACAAATTCAGGAGTTGATTAACTCAAAGATGGGCACAGGAAAATATCTGTTGGATAAGAAACACTTTGTCATCTATCCATATTTTGAGGACAACCAAGTGGTTATGGATGAAGACGAACCATCCTCAGTACAAGCACAAGCCAAGAGAGAGAAGGCAAAAACAGAAAAAGCTGCAAAGATGCCAACCCAGGAGGAGGCATCTCAGTATCTTCTAAAAAGCAAGCAAGATCAGCTTGGCTACTTGATTGCATCCACTCTGAGGATTGAGAAGGGACTGGCCACCCTGACTCAAAACCAGGAGAGCTTGGAAAGAATCGTGGAGCAAAAATTCTATGACTTGGATGTGAAGGTAACTGAGATTCAGTCTGTTGTGGAGCAACTTCAAGATGATATGCAGGAGAGGAAGGGCAAGACAACCACTGATGCATTTGCCAGAGTGCCTCGAGCTCAGAGATCAACTATAGTGCCTGTTCCAGACACTAGAGCCACTTCATCTGCACCAGCTACAGCTTCAGCGCAACCAGCTCCAGCACCAACTCCTTCAGCTCCATCCACATCAACTGAAGTCTTCGTCCAAGGAGCCATCTCTACGCCACCACCTGAAGACCAAGCTTGAGAGACGTTTTAGTGCTATGCATTTTCTATGAACTTTTTGGTAACTTGTTGCCAAAGGGGGAGAAACATGTATAGATCATAGGCTTCGAGAGAGAGCGTTGCTTTTTATTCTCTTGCTTTGATGGTTGAACTTTGTTTTTCTTTTGATTGCTTGAGATACTATGCTATTATCTGTGAGATATTGATGATCATGTGGTTGATCATAAGCTACACTTATGCTTGTTAGATGATATTATCTTACTTATCCTTATATGATCATTCATTTCGCTTGGTGATGAGTGCATGTATTCAATCTTTATTATTTTGAGCGCTCCACCAAGATGTATGTGACATGGAAAAGTAACCCATGATCCTAACTCATTGTGCATTTGCAGTCCAAAGCAAATCTTAAGATATGCACAAATTTAGGGGGAGCTCTTGCTTTTCACATACTTCTCAAAGCGACAATATCTTTCACTCCTATTATCATTTTTTGAAGCTTTGATCTATATGTTGTCATCAATTACCAAAAAGGGGAGATTGAAAGTGCAACTATCCCTAGGTGGTTTCGGTTATTCCTAACAACATATAGCTCGTTGAGCTAACATTATTCCAAGATTAATATTTCAGGAAAAGCTCAATGAATGGCATGGCATGGATGAGGAAAGTGGATCCCTCAAAATTCTAAGGACAAAAAGTTTGGCTCAAGCTTGAAGCTCAAGACTCTACATTTTATATTTTAGTGATCCAAGATCACATTGAGTCTATAGGAAAAGCCAATACTATCAAGGAGGGATGAGGTGTTGCTTAATGGCTTGCTTGCTCAAAATGCTTAGTGATATGCTCCAAAATCCTCAACTACCTTCCCACATCCACATATGACCTAAACCAAAAGTCAAACTCGGCCCCACCGATTCTTTCTATCCGACGCCACCGAGTTTCAAATGTCATAGCCACTGCCACAAACCCTAGGCAAATCGGTCTCACCGATAGGGATCTCGGTCTCACCGAGATGGGATTGTAATCTCTCTGTTTCCCTTCATAAGGTTTCGGTCTTACCGAGATGAGCGATCGGTCCCACCGTGATTGCAATGTGAACTCTCTGTTTCCCTTTTGTAACACTTCGGTCTCACTGAGATGAGCGAATCGGTCCCATCGAGTTTACCTGACCAACTCTCTGGTTAGCTTATTACCAAAATCGGTCCCACCGAGTTTGTGTAATCGGTCACATCGAGATTACGTTATGCCCTAACCCTAACCATATCGGTCCTACCGAGTTGCATCTCAGTCCCACCGAAAATCCTAACGGTCACTAGGTTTGCTGAATCGGTCCGACCGAGTTTAACCATTCGGTCCCACCAAGTTTGGCAAATTGTGTGTAATGGTTAGATTTTGTGTGGAGGCTATATATACCCCTCCACCCACTCTTCATTCGTGGAGAGAGCCATCAGAACATACCTACACTTCCAATACACATTTTCTGAGAGAGAACCACCTACACTTGTGTTGAGGTCAAGATATTCCATTCCAACCAGATGAATCTTGATATCTAGCCTTCCCCAAGTTGCTTTCCACTCAAATCTTCTTTCCACCAAATCCAAGAGTGTTGGGGAGACTATCATTTGAAGCACAAGAGCAAGGAGTTCATCATCAACACACCATTTGTTACTTCTTGGAGAGTGGTGTCTCCTAGATTGGCTAGGTGTCACTTGGGAGCCTCCGACAAGATTGTGGAGTTGAACCAAGGAGTTTGTAAGGGCAAGGAGATCGCCTACTTCGTGAAGATCTAGAGCTAGTGAGGCAAGTCCTTCGTGGGCGACAGCCGTGATGGAATAGACAAGGTTGCTTCTTCGTGGACCCTTCGTGGGTGGAGCCCTTTGTGGACTCGCGCAACCGTTACCCTCCGTGGGTTGAAGTCTCCATCAACGTGGATGTACGATAGCACCACCTATCGGAACCACGACAAAAACATCCATGTCTCCAATTGTGTTTGAATCCTCCAAAACCCTTCCCTTTACATTCTTGCAAGTTGCATGCTTTACTTTCTGCTGCTCATATACTCTTTTGCATGCTTGCTTGAATTGTGTGGAGATTGCTTGACTTGTGCTAAGATAGATAAAATCTGCCAAGAACTAAAATTGGGAAAAGGCTAGATTTTTATTTGGTCAAGTAGTCTAATCACCCCCCCCCTCTAGACATACTTTCGATCCGACAACAGTGGACACTCCGGATTGTGGAACTGCGACCAAAAGAGCTTTTCCACTTCGCGATCTTCTTGATCTCGGAAGTGTTCGGCCGCATCTACGGCACTCGCTGCCAAATCCAGATAGGTGTACGCCGTACTCCACATCCGGTCTAACACAGCATGTTTAGGATCACAGAATTTCCTCCGCAGCATAAAGGGCTTTCCAGCCGCGATCTCTTTGGCCTGATGCAGCTCCTCCTTCATAGCTCTCATCGTAGAGCGAGCATCCTTGGCATCGGCAACGGCCTTCTCCAGGTCCGTCTGTTCCGCCCGATCTTCTTTTTCAAGAAGCTTGCAACAGTCAGCAGCGTTCTTCAGCTTCGCGGCCATCTCGGCCATTTCCTTCTTGCTTCGGCAGTGAGCATCCTGTTCGGCTTTCAGCTCTTCAATTGCCTTTAAGGCAGCCGCATCACTTTTCCTGGCTTGCTCCTTGGCTCGGGCAAGTTCTGCCCGAAGATTCTCCATGGCAGCAGCACCATCTGCATCAAGCGCACACATTGTAAGATACTGGCATAAAGCTCCTCTTACCAGGTGCCGCCGGAGGAATTACATACCTTGTGCCTCGTCAAGCCGCTTGTTGACAAGCGCGATGTCGGCATCTGCCACGTCAAGTTGCCGCTTTAGCTCAGCAACTTCATCAGTCCGGCTGGCCACCAGACACTTCGCCACCTACGTATGAAGGCGGCATGTTAGACCTGGGATTATGATCCTCTGCGCGCTGTCACTTTTGACAACGCACAGAGTCTCAGGGGCTACTATCTACACAGGGCGCATCTTATTTATGCGCAACTGTCCAAAAAGGGTACATTATTTCACGTACCTCAAAACCTGTCAGTAAACTCTTGACGGCCTCGTGCAATCCGCTCTCCGCAGATGAAATCCTCTCAATCACCATACCCATCAATGCACAGTGCTCCTCTAAGATAGATGCTCGCCCTAGCAGATCCTTCAGCTCCTCCGACCGCACACCAGATGGCGCCGGGCTCGTCTAATGGCCCTTTTCGAAGGCCGGACACGGAGGGCTTTGGGGGCCCATATGACTACCTTCCGGCCCTTCCGGATTCAGAGAAACCCTCCGCGACGATACCTCAGGGCCGCCCGCCTCGCAAGGCTGTACGGCAGGGGGAGGCGTTCCGCTCTCCATCATCTCCGGAAGAAGATCCCCCGAAGACGAGCTCTGCTGAGAAGGGCTAAGATCCGAGCTACAAGGTAAATTTTCGATTACTTTTCTCAGATATAAAGCAAGGATTTCTCTCGTTTCTTAAAAAAAAACTCCTCTCTACTTACGGCTTGGTGGAGGGCTGATCCCCTTGAGGGCATAATTCGGCCGAAGTATCCCCCAGCACAGGACCCTCCGGCAAAGATTTCTTCCCCCGCTTTGAGGCCATGGTCTCCGGGTCTTCAGAGGTGGTCCTCTTCTTCCCCTGAGGAGAGGAATTTTCGATTCCTCCCTTCCGGACAACCTCCTTCGAGGAGGATGTAGCTTCCTAGTCCCCTCCCTCGCTTTCCTTTGAAGGCACAACCTCCAACATCTTGACTAGCACGGGACCCGGCGTGGTCTTGGGGAGGGGGCCAGACACCTGATTAGCTTTGCTTTCGCTATCCACTCCTGTTTAAAGGACAACTATTTTAGGGACAATTTTATGATAAATATACAGATAGCGAGTCCGGGCACAAGGCTACTTACTTGAGTATCCGGATGATTGCAGCTCAGACCTGCGTCCTCCGTAGAATCCGGACACACTACTTGTGGTCTGAAGAACAATTTGTACATCTCCACGGGCGTCATGCCAAGAAAATGTTGGAGAACTCATGGTCCCTCCGGGTTGAACTCCCATGGGCGGAGGGGGCGACGTTTGCAGGGCAGAACTCGGCAAATTAATATAACCTGCATCACCACGACCAGACTGATGTCTCTTTCTAGGAGATCTTGGATAGGGCCCTGCAGCAGGGGCACGTCCTTTGCCGACCCCCAGTCCAGCCCCTTATTGACCCATGATGCCAGTCGTGGTGGGGGACCCGAGCGGAAAGCAGGCAGCGCCACCCACTTGGTGCTCCTGGGAGCTGTGATATAAAACCACTCTCGTTGCCATAAGCTGGACTCCCCTTGAAAAGAGCCCTCAGGCCATGGAGCACCAGCATTCTTGCTTATAAAAGCACCTCCGCACTCCGCGTGCCGTCCCTCGATCATCTTCGGCTCTACTTTGAAGGTCTTGAGCCATAGTCCGAAGTGAGGAGTAATACGGAGGAAGGCTTCACACACAACGATGAATTAGGAAATATGGAGGATGGACTCCGGAGCTAAGTCGTGAAATTCCAGCCCATAATAAAACATGAGCCCCCTCACGAAGGGATCCGTCGGGAAGCCTAGCCCCCAAAGGAAGTGACACATGAACACCACACTCTCACCAGGCTTGGGAGTGGGAATGACCTGCCCTTGAGCATGCAGCCTATGTGAGATTTCGCCGGTCAAGAACCTGGCCTCTCTCAACTTCAGCACGTCCTCCTCCGTGACAGAGGAGGGCATCCATCAGCCTTGAAGGTCGGAACTGGACATTGTCGAAGGTCTGAAGCGCCTGAAATCTGGAGCCTTGGGTGTTGGAACTCGAGGCGAAGGGCGAAGTCGTTTGAGATTGAAAGAAAGGAGTAAGGCCTTGGTCTCTTTATAAGAGGTTGAATACCAAGGGCCCTCCCCGTCACCATTTGGGACTCGCCTTTGATCGAGAAAACATACCAACGGGTACGGTTGGGTTACCCACGCCCATATTGATGAGAATCCCGGAATAAGGGGACACAATATCTGCTTTGACAAGACGTGCCAAGGAAACCGCCTCGCTAAACGCGCTGAGGTGGGACAGTAAAACGATTCAAATAAAGACTTGGCCGTGGTGTGATGTCACGCTACGGAATACGTCAGCAGATTAGATTTGTGTAAATATTAGTCTCTCTATGGCAATATGTGGAAACTTATTTTGCAGAGCCGGACACTACCTTTGTGTTCAAAATCTTCTATGAAGTGCTTGGAGGAGGAACCCGCCTTGCAATGCCGAAGACAATCTGCGCGCCAGACTCGTCGTCATTGAAGCCTGGTTCAGGGGCTACTGAGGGAGTCCTGGATTAGGGGGTGTCCGGATAGCCGGACTATACCTTCGGCCGGAGTCCTGGACTATGAAGATACAAGATTGAAGACTTCGTCCCGTGTTCGGACGGGACTTTTCTTGGCATGGAAGGCAAGCTTGGCGATACGGATATGTAGATCTCCTACCATTGTAACTGACTCTATGTAACCCTGGCCCTCTCCGGTGTCTATATAAACCGGAGGGTTTTAGTCCATAGGACGAACAACAATCATACCATAGGCTAGCTTCTAGGGTTTAGCCTCCTTGATCTCGTGGTAGATCTACTCTTGTACTACCCATATCATCAATATTAATCAAGCAGGACATAGGGTTTTACCTCCATCAAGAGGGCCCGAACCTGGGTAAAATATTGTGTCCCCTGCCTCCTATTACCATCCGCCTAGACGCACAGTTCGGGACCCCCTACCCGAGATCCGCCAGTTTTGACACCGACAACTGTGGTTTGGCAAGAAACCAAAGTTGTCATTTCTGAAAGTTTGGGGCTGCGATGCTTATGTGAAAAAGCTTCAACCTAATAAGCACGAACCCAAATCGGAGAAATGTGTCTTCATAGGATACCCAAAGGAGACTGTTGGGTACACCTTCTATCACAGATCCGAAGGCAAGACTTTTGTTGCTAAATTCGGAGTTTTTCTAGAGAAGGAGTTCCTCTCGAAAGAAGTGAGTGGGAGAAAAGTAGAACTTGATGAGGTAACTGTACCTGCTCCCTTATTGGAAAGTAGTACATCACATAAACTGGTTTTTGTGACACCTACACCAATTAGTGAGGAAGCTAATGATAATGATCATGAAACTTCAGATCAAGTTACTACCGAACCTCGTAGATCAATCGGAGTAAGATCTGCACCAGAGTGGTACGGTAATCCTGTTCTGGAAGTCATGCTAATAGATCATGATGAACCTACAAACTATGAAGAAGCGATGGTGAGCCCAGATTCCACAAAATGGCTAGAAGCCATGAAATCTGAGATGGGATCCATGTATGAGAACAAAGTGTGGACTTTGGTTGACTTGCCCGTTGATCGGTAAGCAATTGAGAATAAATGGATCTTCAAGAAGAAGACTGACGCTGACGGTAATGTTACTGTCTACAAAGCTCAACTTGTTGCGAAAGGTTTTCGGCAAGTTCAAGGGATTGACTACGATGAGACCTTCTCACCCGTAGCGATGCTTAAGTCTGTCCGAATCATGTTAGCAATTGCCGCATTTTATGATTATGAAATTTGGCAAATGGATGTCAAAACTGCATTCCTGAATGGATTTCTGGAAGAAGAGTTGTATATGATGCAACCAGAAGGTTTTGTCGATCCAAAGGGAGCTAACAAAGTGTGCAAGCTCCAGCGATCCATTTATGGACTGGTGCAAGCCTCTCGGAGTTGGAATAAACGCTTTGATAGTGTGATCAAAGCATTTGGTTTCATACAGACTTTTGGAGAAGCCTGTATTTACAAGAAAGTGAGTGGGAGCTCTGTAGCATTTCTTATATTATATGTGGATGACATATTATTGATTGGAAATAATATAGAATTTCTGGATAGCATAAAGGGATACTTGAATAACAGTTTTTCAATGAAAGACCTTGGTGAAGCTGCTTACATATTGGGCATTAAGATCTATAGAGATAGATCAAGACGCTTAATTGGACTTTCACAAAGCACATACCTTGACAAGATTTTGAAGAAGTTCAAAATGGATCAAGCAAAGAAAGGGTTCTTGCCTGTGTTACAAGGTGTGAAGTTGAGTCAGACTCAATGCCCGACCACTGCAGAAGATAGAGAGAAAATGAAAGATGTTCCCTATGCTTCAGCCATAGGCTCTATCATGTATGCAATGCTGTGTACCAGACCTGATGTGTGCCTTGCTATAAGTCTAGCAGGGATGTACCAAAGTAATCCAGGAGTGGATCACTGGACAGCGGTCAAGAACATCCTGAAGTACCTGAAAAGAACTAAGGATATGTTTTTCGTATGTGGAGGTGACAAAGAGCTCATTGTAAATGGTTACGTTGATGCAAGCTTTGACACTGATCCGGATGATTCTAAATCGCAAACCGGATACGTGTTTACATTAAACGGTGGAACTGTCAGTTGGTGCAGTTCTAAACAAAGCGTCGTGGCGGGATCTACATGTGAAGCGGAGTACATAGCTGCTTTGGAAGCAGTAAATGAAGGAGTCTGGATGAAGGAGTTCATATCCAATCTAGGTGTCATACCTAGTGCATCGGGTCCAATGAAAATCTTTTGTGACAATACTGGTGCAATTGCCTTGGCAAAGGAATCCAGATTTCACAAGAGAACCAAGCACATCAAGAGACGCTTCAATTCCATTCAGGATTTAGTCCAAGTGGGAGACATAGAAATTTGCAAGATACATTCGGATCTGAATGTTGCAAACCCGCTGACTAAGCCTCTTCCACGAGCAAAACATGATTAGCACCAAGGCTCCATGGGTGTTAGAATCATTACTATGTAATCTAGATTATTGACTCTACTGCAAGTGGGAGACTAAAGGAAATATGCCCTAGAGGCAATAATAAAGTTATTATTTATTTCCTTGTATCATGATAAATGTTTATTATTCATGCTAGAATTGTATTAACCGGAAACATAATATATGTGTGAATACATAGACAAACAGAGTGTCACTTTATGCCTCTACTTGACTAACTCGTTGATCAAAGATGGTTATGTTTCCTAACCATAGACATGAGTTGTTATTTGGTTAACGGGATCACATCATTAGGAGAATGATGTGATTGACTTGACCCATTCCATTAGCTTAGCACTTGATCGTATAGTTTGTTGCTATTGCTTTCTTCATAACTTATATATGTTCCTATGACTATGAGATTATGCAACTCCCGTTTACCGGAGGAACACTTTGTGTGCTACCAAACGTCACAACATAACTGGGTGATTATAAAGGTGCTCTACAGGTGTCTTCGAAGGTATTTGTTGGGTTGGCGTATTTCGAGATTAGGATTTGTCACTCCGATTGTCGGAGATGTATCTCTGGGCCCTCTCGGTAATGCACATCACTCAAGCCTTGCAAGCATTGCAACTAATAAGTTAGTTGTGGGATGATGTATTACGGAACAAGTAAAGAGACTTGCCGGTAATGAGATTGAACTAGGTATTGAGATACCAATGATCGAATCTCGGGCAAGTAACATACCGGTGGCAAAGGGAACAACGTATATTGTTATGCGGTCTGACCGATAAAGATCTTCGTAGAATATGTAGGAGCCAATATGAGCATCCAGGTTCCGCTATTGGTTATTGACCGGAGACGTGTCTCGGTCATGTCTACATAGTTCTCGAACCCGTAGGGTCCGCACACTTAAAGTTCGGTGACGATCGTAATTAGGGTTTTTGTGTTTGATGTACCGAAGGTTGTTCGATGTCCCGGATGTGATCACGGACATGACGAGGAGTCTTGAAATGGTCGAGACATAAAGATTGATATATTGGAAGCCTATATTTGGATATCAGAAATGTTCCGGGTGAAATCGGGATTTTACCGGAGTACTGGAGGGTTACCGGAACCCCCCCCCCCCCCCGGGGGTTTTGGGCCTACATGGGCCCTAAGGGAGAAGAGGAGGACCGGCCAGGGTAGGCTGCGCGCCCCCTCCCCCCTAGTCCAAATAGGACAAGGAAGGGGGCGGCGCCCCCCTTTCCTCTTTCTCCCTTCCCCCTTCCTTTTCCTAAAAGGCAAGAGGGGGGAGTGAGTAGGACTCCTCCAGGCGCACCCCTTGGGCCGGCCGCACCTCCCCTCCCCCTCCTTTATATACGGGGGCAACGGGACACCCCATGACACACAAGTTGATCTTCGTGATCGTTCCTTAGCCGTGTGCGGTGCCCCCTTCCACCATATTCCACCTCGGTCATATCGTAGCGGTGCTTAGGCGAAGCCCTGCGTCGGTAGAACATCATCATCGTCATCACACCGTCGTGCTGACGAAACTCTCCCTCAACACTTTGCTGGATCGGAGCTCGAGGGACGTCACCGAGTTGAACGTGTGCAGAACTCAGAGGTGCCGTACATTCGGTACTTGGATCGGTTGGATCGGGAAGACGTACAAGTACTTCCTCTACGTTCTGTCAAAGCTTCCGTTGTCGGTCTACAAGGGTACGTAGACAACACTCTCCCCTCTCGTTGCTATGCATCACCATGATCTTGCGTGTGCGTAGGATTTTTTTTTGAAATTACTACGTTCCCCAACACGGATCTGGCTGTGCACCGCTTGGTGGTTGCTGCGGTTCCTAGTCGAGGTTGAAGGTGATGGCTTTAGGCGTGTTCCCTCAGCAGTGAGGGGGGCTTCGATGGCAAGTTGCTGCGGTGACGGCGGTGTGAGGCGTCTGATCGGGACTGGCCGGGATCTTGGAGACGTGGAGATGTGCGGTGCTACGGATGAAAATCTTGTTCGGTTGTGGCCGGACCGGCGTTGATGGCACCTATGGGTGTCATTCACCTTCCTGGAGGCTTTGCCGAGTGCAACGCCATCTTCCTCGCAACCTTGTATCGGCAGCTGTCTCTGGGGCGAAAGCCTTGATTCGTAGGATCGGCATGATGGCAACGTCCTTGAGGTTGTTACTCTGTTGGGAGCATTGTGCTGGGAGACTCGAGGTCCCATGATGCGCTCCTCTGGCGTTCACCGCTGCCCGGATCTTTCTCCTTCGGCGCCATGTACGGTCGTCGCCGGCTTATCCAAGGAAGTTGGAGTTGCTGTTCTTCGGAGGTCTTCAGTGTCGGCCGAGACGCGGCAAGGGGTTCGGTGTAGGGTAGGCCTTTTGTGTCGTAGCTGTGTTGTCGTGTTGTTGTATTTGGTTGTACAATCCGGGTGTTTGACGTTGCTGGTGTAGGGTAGGCCTTTTGGTGTTGTATTTCGTTGTTCGCAGCGAGTGTTTGACGTTGTTGTATGTCTCATTTCTCTTCTTCTATAAAGCTAAGGTACGAAATTTGCGTACCCTCGAAAAAAAGGATGCCATGTGGCGACATGCATGTGCGCCTGCATCAGGACATCTTTAATGGCGACCCGCAAATTTTCTTCCACATCCTCTCGCGGATAGGGGCCAGCCCGTGCATACGGATACATGAGGCAACCATCCAGCGTTGCTGGCATACATTTCAACAACCTTTTGAACTGAGTTGCAAATACATTATTTCTTCGATGGAAATAAAGACGGCCCTTTGGCTAGGCTTTCTCGTGCCTCCTGGTCTACCTCGTCTCCTGTGGCCTTAGGGCCATGGAGGTGTGGATCTCGTCCCTTGTCGGTGAGAGGGCTTCATTTTTTCATGCTCTTTTGAGTTTTTTTAGGGTTTGTGTCCTGCTCAGAGAGGCAAGGTGGTAAAGGCTCTCTGAAGATAGAATAAGGTTCTCCCTGCCTAGTCCCTGTTCCGGTGGTGTTTCTAGCATCATTGGAGGGCGTGTGGAGGTTTGTCTCTGGTGGATCTCGCGGGATTTGGTCGGCGTTTGTTTTCGGTGGATGCACATGAATCTTGTCTTCATTTGTCTAGGTTTGTGTATCTACAGGTTGGATCCTTCCGATCTACGCTCCTTTTTATCGGCGGTGGTTGCTATTCTAGCGCGTTGGTCCTATGAGGTCGTAGCACGACGACTTCTCGACTGTCTACTACAATAAGGTTTGCCTGGCTCCGATGAGGGAGGGACGAAGACATCGGCGCGCCTTCGGCTACAACAGTGCTAGTAGCCGTCGCTAGGTGGTCTATGGACCTAGATGTATTTTTTAGTTCTGGTGTTCTTCGTACTACCTTGACAGTTGATGAATAAATCGAAATTTATCTTCGCAAAAAAACCTTTTGAACTAACCAAACAAAATTTGTGCAAACCTAGCGGATTTCATATAAATCCAATGAGATCCATTACATTTTAGAGATTTTTAGCTAAAAACTATACTGGAGTAAGGTAAAACTAGTCTACGGCCGGTGTCGGTGGATAACCACACACATGATACAGATACCCTTCACTAGTCTACGGCCGGGCAGGACGGATATCCATTATCTTCCCCATGTCCGGAAGACCACTCGCCGGACTGCCGTGAGCCCCAAAGGTATATGCTTCAGCGCAAAGAGCGGCTCGCTTCTCCATGTTCGGTAGCGCCGCTCATCAGAGTGGAACCCCCGCAATGTGCTTCAGCCAGAGGCCAAGGCGCCGACAATGGCCTACGACCGGGCAAGATACCGGTTGTGTACGTCGGCGTCGCCTTGGTGGTGGCCTTCAAGGGACCCAAGCGGTGGCGGCCTCCCGTGTTTCTGTTCCTCCTTTGCGGCGGCCACAGTTTCGTCCATCTTCGCGATGTCGGCTTCTTTCTCCGCCGGCAGGGTGCGGTTACGCGTACATTGATGGCGGATGGTGTGGACCCGGGCACGAGAGCAGCGGTACGACACAACATCGTCCATGGCAGCCACGATGACCATGTCATCGTGCTCCTCCGCGTGCCGGCCTAGAGCAACTAGCCGCTCCTCGGCGAGTTGCTGAACGACACGCCGGCTTGGAGCTTCTGCATCCACGAGCTGGGCAGCAGTGGCCTGGATCGTGGATGGTGGTGCAGTAGAGCATTGCCTTGCTTGTATCCGTGGGTCTTGACAGGCCACCCAGCCGACCTTTATGCCAAAGAACTCCTCTTCCTTGTGTTTAATGACGGGCGGCTCGCGAACTACTAATATCCGAGAAGAGGTTACGTGTTAAGTTGGCATCCTAATAAGGGGTCGAAAAATTGCATTTGTTGAAATCCCAGGATCCTGCCACACCGTTGTTAAGTTGCCTTTTCTGTGTAGTTTAAATTTTGATTTTATTTTTTCAAGAAGAGGTTACCTGGCAGAGACGTGATGTTGCTAATTAAGAAAATTGCGAAATATGTCAAAAAGCGGTTAAATGAGAAGGATTGTAAAGTAAACTATTTAACATGTTGGTAGGTAAACTAAAACAAATCAAATACTCGGTCACAGGGTGAACTAAGGCCAACTCCAGCGCGCGACCCTATCCTGTCCGCCCCAGTCTATTTGGGGTAAAAGGGACAAACGAGACGGCCCAGCGCGCGGCCGCAAACGGAGTTTTGTCCACTTTGTGTCCGCTTTCGACCCATCCACGGCCCAAGTTTGCGCCGCTTTTGGGGTGAAACGGACACCACGCGGACGCGTGGGTCGTCTGCACGTGTCCTCCCCTGGCCCGCCCATAGGTGGCAGAACGCAGGCCTTTTTCTATCCGCCCCCCTCCCTCCCTCTGGCCGCACCCCTCCACTCTTCCCCACTCTTCCCCTCGCCGCCGCCGTTGTTGCCATTGCAGCCGTGCAGTTCGGACGCAAGCTCGCCCAACCCCTTCCTCTCGGCGCCGCCGAGCTACCCAACCACGGCCACCTGGTTTGCGCACCCGCCGGCCGGTTTTGGGACGGATCCGGTTGGTCTTGAGCTCGGCCGGCTGTGGGAGGCCAGACCGTGCCATGGACTGGCCGGGCACCTCGCCGGAAGGCCCTGGCAGGGCCGCAAGGCCACATGCACGCAGTGACTCCTCCTTTAGCCGCTCGGATCTGCACCGTCGGTGGTCCGCCGGCAGATACACGAATGGCGGCCGGCGGGGCTCGGTGCTTTCCCAAAAGCTCGTCGGCGCACCGTTGCCACTCATTAAGTGCGACCACTGCCCAAGGATGGTCGTGCGCCGCGTGTCTACGACGCCAGAACATCTCGGATGGGTGTTCATCAAGTGCTTAAACGATGGGGTATGCGCTTTTTTTAGCTTCGGTTTGTGCTCTAGATTTGACTAGTTGTGCTAACTTCAAATTTTGTTATGTAGAATGGATGCAAGTTTTGGTATTGGGAAGAAGAGTACATCGATATATTGATAGAGCGAAATTTAGTACATGTTCGTGCACTTTTAGCTAGCATAGAGGCTGTAATGAGACAAGTGCACTTGTTGCTAGATTAGAGGCTAGACACGAGACTAGATGTGAGAAGGAAGCAACATCGACTTTTGGCCTGAAGAAGAAAGGAGGATGCCAGATCGAGCCTCCTCCTCCACAGATCAACAACGAGTGCATCGAGAAGGCCCTAACCCAACTCAATGGAGCGGTTATGGAAGTTGGGTATCTTCTAAAATGTATTCTTGTGGTTCTTATTTTCTTTGGTCTTACTTTACTAGTCAAAATGTGATGATGTATTTTTCATGTATCAAAAATGAATGATGAAATAAAGTTAAGGACTTGCAAAGAAATAAAACACGGACAAGAGGCGGCCGGGATGCGTCTGTGCGTTGGGCGCATACATATGTGTCACAGCCGAGGCGTCACACATGCCGAACGAGGAGTGATCATGATTGTGGACAGGCGACTGGAGCGGCCGTTCCAACCGAAATTTGTGCGTCCTTTTGGGTTGCGAGGTCACATCTTCACCTCTCTAACAGTCTACATGATTACATCATTAGATGTATAGATCAGGTCTTATTATGAGGTGCTAAACACAATTATTATTGTTATAGCATTGCCTCTAATGCATACAGGAGTGGAGCAGATGCATTGATCGTCCTCTTCCTCTCTAGTGCTTAGGGCATCTTCAGTCGCGTTCCCAACAGGCCCTCCCCAGGCGATTTTGTCGTGCCGGCGCCAAACAAATGGCCCAGTCGCGCCCCCAGAAACCCGTTTTTCGCCGGCTCGGGCCAAAACTGGTGCCGGCAGACCCAGGCCAAACCCGGCGCCCTGGGGGCGCTTGGGAAGCCGGCACAACGAAAAAGGCGCATGGGCCCGCGCTGGCAGCAACCCGAGGGCCTTTTCCCGCCGCTTCTTGACGCTTTTCCCTCGCATCTCTTCCGCTAGCTCGCCTTCCTCCCGCCATTCCTTCCCTTTCTCCCGCCAAACCCCCTCCAGCTCGCCTTCCAGTCGTCGCCATGCCGCCGAAGAAGTACGCCATGCCACGCGCGGCGGCAACCACGACTGGCACCGTGGCCCAGCCGAAGCAGAGGAAACCGAGGGCGCCGCCATCGAAGCCACCGGGCATGTCAAGCGCCGAGTGGAGGGTGGAAGTTCAGCGACACGATGCAGTCACCACCGACCGGCGGAACAGGGCCATTGCCAAGAAGGCCCGCGACAACGTGGTGCATGCGGCGGCGTCTTCCTCATCGGTCGACCACGCGGGGATGATGAATCCACCCGTCGTCAGCCATGCCCAGTACGCGCCCTGGGGATAGCAAGGCGTCGGATCTCCATGGGGATCATCATCGCCCGGCTACGCCGAGGCCCGGGCCGTCCTACGTGAAGAGAAGACCGAGGCGCGGTGGTCGTCGCTGATGAAGAATACCGCCATCAAGCTCGACCTACTCCGGACGAACGTCGCCGCGAAGAAGAGGAACACCGACATGGCTTTTCTGATGGGCGGGGCGGACATGCTCCAGAGCAACGACGAGCAGCTCAGGGCGTGGTACATGGCGGAGCGCGGCCTCATCCTGAACCAGATGCAGACGGCAACGCCGACGACGCCGACGACGCAAGCTCCCGCGCCCACGACCACACGGACGCCAAGCCCGAACGACGCCTCTACATCGCCGCCCAGCAATGCCGAAGCCGCGCCGACACAGCCCAGCACCGAAGCAGCTCCGACACCGCCGAGCCCGTGCACGCCGACTCCGCCAACGCCTGGAGCCGACCCCGCCGAGTGAATCATTGTGCACGCGAACCTGCGGCATGCGGCACTCTGTTTTTTGTAACGCCAGACTACGTCCGATCGCCGGATTTGTGGCATCATTTGAGAGCGGCAAACGACCAAGTTTAAATTTCCTGCATCCTGGGGCCGGCGCTTGGGGGCGTGACTGGGAGTTAGGTCGCCCCCAGGGGCCGAACTAGCGCCGGCACGCCCCCAGGCCGCTCTATTTAGGGCATCTCCAGCCGTTGGCTCCCCAGGAGGGGCAAAAAATCGCCCCCTGGGGGCGCACCGGCGCTAAACCGTGCACTGGGGGCGTGATGCCCCCCAGTCGCGGCGCCCACGGTTAGTCAAAAAAGTCAAATACGGCGCAAAAACGACTCAAATTTAACGCAAAGATCGGCGAGTTCGTTCAAACTTAAACATATTTTACAAAAAAAGGAAGAAACTACCGCGGGCTACCCCAGCCGTCTCCCTCGCCGCCCGCCCACGCGGTTCTACATGCCGAGGAGGCTGTAGAACTGCGTGTAGTCACCGCCGTCGTCGTCGTCGTCATCGCCGCCCCCGCCTACGCCTCCGTCGTCCCTGCTGCATCCCTGTTGGGTTTCGTAGTAATTTCAAAAAATTTCCTACGCTCACGCAAGATCATGGTGATGCATAGAAACGAGAGGGGAGAGTATGATCTACGTACCCTTGTAGATCGACAACGGAAGCGTTTGGTTGATGTAGTCGTACATCTCCACGGTCCGACCAATCAAGCACCGAAACTACGGCACCTCCGAGTTCTAGCACACGTTCAGCTCGATGACGATCCCCGGACTCCGATCTAGCAAAGTGTCGGGGAAGAGTTCCGTCAGCACGACGGCGTGGTGACGATCTTGATGTACTACTGTCGCAGGGCTTCGCCTAAGCACCACTACAATATTATCGAGGACTATGGTGGAAGGGGGCACCGCACATGGCTAAGAGTATGATCACGTGGATCAACTTGTGTCTCTAGGGGTGCCCCTGCCTCCGTATATAAAGGTTCAAGGGAGGGGGACGGCCGGCCAAGGTGTGGCGCGCCAGGAGGAGTCCTACTCCCTCTGGGAGTAGGACTCCCCCCCCTTTCCTAGTTGGAATAGGATTCGTGGGGTGGGAAAAGAGAGAGAGAGAGAGAGAGAGAGAGAGAGAGAGAGAGAGAAGGAGGGGGGCGCCGGCCCCCTCTCTCCTTGTCCTATTCGGACTAGGGGTGAGGGGCGCGCGGCCCAGCCCTGGCTGCCTCTTCTCTTCTTCCACTAAGGCCCACTAAGGCCCATATACCTCCCGGGGGGTTTCGGTAACCTCCCGGTACTCCGGTAAAATCCTGATTTCACCTGGAACACTTCCGATATATCCAAACATAGGCTTCCAATATATCAATATTTATGTCTCGACCATTTCGAGACTCCTCGTCATGTCCGTGATCACATCCGGGACTCCGAACAACCTTCGGTACATCAAAATGCATAAACTCATAATATAACTGTCATCGTAACCTTAAGCGTGCGGACCCTACGGGTTCGAGAACAATGTAGACATGACCGAGACACGTCTCCGGTCAATAACCAATAGCGGAACCTGGATGCTCATATTGGCTCCTACATATTCTACGAAGATCTTTTATCGGTCAGACCGGATAACAACATACGTTGTTCCCTTTGTCATCGGTATGTTACTTGCCCGAGATTCGATCGTCGGTATCCTATACCTGGTTCAATCTCGTTACCGACAACTCTCTTTACTCGTTCTGTAATATATCATCCCGCAACTAACTCATTGGTTGCAATGCTTGCAAGGCTTAAGTGATGTGCATTACCGAGAGGGCCCAGAGATACCTCTCCGATAATCGGAGTGACAAATTCTAATCTCGAAACACGCCAACCCAACATGTACCTTTGGAGACACCTGTAGAGCTCCTTTATAATCACCCAGTTACATTGTGACGTTTGGTAGCACACAAAGTGTTCCTCTGGTAAACGGGAGTTGCATAATCTCATAGTCATAGGAACATGTATAAGTCATGAAGAGAGCAATAGCAACATACTAAACGATCGGGTGCTAAGCTAATGGAATGGGTCATGTCAATCAGATCATTCAACTAATGATGCGATCCTGTTAATCAAATGACAACTCTTTGTCCATGGTTAGGAAACATAACCATCTTTGATTAACAAGCTAGTCTAGTAGAGGCATACTAGTGACACTCTGTTTGTCTATGTATTCACACATGTATTATGTTTCCGGTTAATACAATTCTAGCATGAATAATAAACTTTTATCATGATATAAGGAAATAAATAATAACTTTATTATTGCCTCTAGGGCATATTTCCTTCAGTCTCCCACTTGCACTAGAGTCAATAATCTAGATTACACAGTAATGATTCTAACACCCATGGAGCCTTGGTGCTGATCATGTTTTGCTCGTGGAAGAGGCTTAGTCAACGGGTCTGCAACATTCAGATCCGTATGTATCTTGCAAATCTCTATGTCTCCCACCTGGACTAGATCCCGGATGGAATTGAAGCGTCTCTTGATGTGCTTGGTTCTCTTGTGAAATCTAGATTCCTTTGCCAAGGCAATTGCACCAGTATTGTCACAAAAGATTTTCATTGGACCCGATGCACTAGGTATGACACCTAGATCGGATATGAACTCCTTCATCCAGACTCCTTCACTTGCTGCTTCCGAAGCAGCTATGTATTCCGCTTCACACGTAGATCCCGCCACGACGCTTTGTTTAGAACTGCACCAACTGACAGCTCCACCGTTTAATGTAAACACGTATCCGGTTTGCGATTTGGAATCGTACGGATCAGTGGCAAAGCTTGCATCAACGTAACCGTTTACGATGAGCTCTTTGTCACCTCCATATACGAGAAACATATCCTTAGTCCTTTTTAGGTACTTCAGGATGTTCTTGACCGCTGTCCAGTGATCCACTCCTGGATTACTTTGGTACCTCCCTGCTAGACTTGTAGCAAGGCACACATCAGGTCTGGTACACAGCATTGCATACATGATAGAGCTTATGGCTGAAGCATAGGGAACATCTTTCATCTTCTCTCTATCTTCTGAAGTGGTCGGGCATTGAGTCCGACTCAACTTCACACCTTGTAACACAGGCAAGAACCCTTTCTTTGCTTGATCATTTTGAACTTCTTCAAAATCTTATCAAGGTATGTGCTTTGTGAAAGTCCAATTAAACGTCTCGATCTATCTCTATAGATCTTTATGCCTAATATGTAAGCAGCTTCACCGAGGTCTTTCATTGAAAAACTCTTATTCAAGTATCCCTTTATGCTATCCAGAAATTCTATATCATTTACAATCAGTAATATGTCATCCACATATAATATCAGAAATGCTACAGAGCTCCCACTCACTTTCTTGTAAATACAGGCTTCTCCAAAAGTCTGTATAAAACCTAATGCTTTGATCACACTATCAAAGTGTTTATTCCAACTCCGAGAGGCTTGCACCAGTCCATAAATGGATCGCTGGAGCTTGCATACTTTGTTAGCTCCCTTTGGATCGACAAAACCTTCCGGTTGCATCATATACAACTCTTCTTCCAGAAATCCATTCAGGAATGCAGTTTTAACATCCATCTGCCAAATTTCATAATCATAAAATGCGGCAATTGCTAACATGATTCGGACAGACTTAAGCATCGCTACGGGTGAGAAGGTCTCATCGTAGTCAATCCCTTGAACTTGCCGAAACCCTTTTGCGACAAGTCGAGCTTTGTAGACAGTAATATTACCGTCGGCGTCAGTCTTCTTCTTGAAGATCCATTTATTCTCAATTGCTTGCCGATCATTGGGCAAGTCAACCAAAGTCCATACTTTGTTCCCATACATGGATCCCATCTCAGATTTCATGGCTTCAAGCCATTTTGCGGAATCTGGGCTCACCATCGCTTCTTCATAGTTTGTAGGTTCATCATGATCTAGTAGCATGACTTACAGAATAGGATTACCGTACCACTCTGGTGCGGATCTCACTCTGGTTGATCTACGAGGTTCAGTAGTATCTTGTTCTAAAGTTTCATGATCATTATCATTAGCTTCGTCACTAATTGGTGTAGGTGTCATAGAAACAGTTTTTTGTGATGCACTACTTTCCAATAAGGGAGCAGGTACAATTACCTCGTCAAGTTCTACTTTCCTCCCACTCACTTCTTTTGAGAGAAACTCCTTCTCTACAAAGTTTCCAAACTTAGCAACAAAAGTCTTGCCTTCGGATCTGTGATAGAAGGTGTATCCAATAATCTCCTTTGGATATCCTATGAAGACACATTTCTCCGATTTGGGTTCGAGCTTATCAGGTTGAAGCTTTTTCACATAAGCATCGCAGCCCCAAACTTTCAGAAACGACAACTTTGGTTTCTTGAGGAACGCATTAAAATTCAACGGAACAACATCACGGGCCATTTATCTACAATCATACATAAACAAGCAAGATACTATCAGGTACTAAGTTCATGATAAATTTAGGTTCAATTAATCATATTACTTAAAGAACTCCCACTTAGATAGACATCCCTCTAATCCTCTAAGTGATTACGTGATCCAAATCAACTAAACCATGTCCGATCATCACGTGAGATGGAGTAGTTTCATTGGTGAACATCACTATGTTGATCATATCTACTATATGATTCACGCTCGACCTTTCGGTCTCCGTGTTCCGAGGCCATATCTGTATATGCTTGGCTCGTCAAGTATAACCTGAGTATTCCGCGTGTGCAACTGTTTTGCACCCGTTGTATTTGAACGTAGAGCCTATCACACCCGATCATCACGTGGTGTCTCAGCACGAAGAACTTTCGCAACGGTGCATACTCAGGGAGAACACTTCTTGATAATTTAATGAGAGATTATCTTATAATGCTACCGTCAATCAAAGCAAGATAAGATGCATAAAAGATAAACATCACATGCAATCAATATAAGTGATATGATATGGCCATCATCATCTTGTGCTTGTGATCTCCATCTTCGAAGCACCGTCATGATCACCATCGTCACCGGCGCGACACCTTGATCTCCATCGTAGCATCGTTGTCGTCTCGCCAATCTTATGCTTCCACGACTATCGCTACCGCTTAGAGATAAAGTAAAGCATTACAGCACGATTGCATTGCATACAATAAAGCGACAACCATATGGCTCCCGCGAGTTGCCGATAACTCAGTTACAAAACATGATCATCTCATACAATAAAATTTAGCATCATGTCTTGACCATATCACATCACAACATGCCCTGCAAAAACAAGTTAGACGTCCTCTACTTTGTTGTCACATGTTTTACGTGGCTGCTACGGGCTTAAGCAAGAACCAATCTTACCTACGCATCAAAATCACAATGATAGTTTGTCAAGTTGGTGCTGTTTTAACCTTCGCAAGGACCGGGCGTAGCCACACTTGGTTCAACTAAAGTTGGAGAAACTGTCACCCGCAAGCCACCTATGTGCAGAGCACGTCGCGAGAACCGGTCTCGCGTAAGCGTACGCGTAATGTCGGTCCGGGCCGCTTCGTCCAACAATACCGCCGAACCAAAGTATGACATGCTGGTAAGCAGTATGACTTATATCGCCCACAACTCACTTGTGTTCTACTCGTGCATATAACATCAACATATAAAACCTAGGCTCGGATGCCACTGTTGGGTTTCGTAGTAATTTCAAAAAAAATCCTACGCTCACGCAAGATCATGGTGATGCATAGCAACGAGAGGGGAGAGTATGATCTACGTACCCTTGTAGATCGACAACGGAAGTGTTTGGTTGATGTAGTCGTACGTCTCCACGGTCCGACCGATCAAGCACCGAAACTACGGCACCTCCGAGTTCTAGCACACGTTCAGCTCGATGACGATCCCCGGACTCCGATCCAGCAAAGTGTCAGGGAAGAGTTCCGTCAGCAGGACGGCGTGGTGACGATCTTGATGTACTACCGTCGCAGGGCTTCGCCTAAGCACCGCTACAATATTATCGAGGACTATGGTGGAAGGGGGCACCGCACACGGCTAAGAGTATGATCACGTGGATCAACTTGTGTCTCTAGGGGTGCCCCTGCCTCCGTATATAAAGGTTCAAGGGAGGGGGGCCGGCCGGCCAAGGTGTGGCGCGCCAGGAGGAGTCCTACTCCCTCTGGGAGTAGGACTCCCCCCCTTTCCTAGTTGGAATAGGATTCGTGGGGTGGGAAGAGAGAGAGAGAGAGAGAGAGAGAGAGAGAGAGAGAGAGAGAGACAGAGAGAAGGAGGGGGGCGCCGGCCCCCTCTCTCCTTGTCCTATTCGGACTAGGGGTGAGGGGCGCGCGGCCCAGCCCTGGCTGCCTCTTCTCTTCTTCCACTAAGGCCCACTAAGGCCCATATACCTCCCGGGGGGTTCCGATAACCTCCCGGTACTCCGGTAAAATCCCGATTTCACCCGGAACACTTCCGATATCCAAACATAGGCTTCCAATATATCAATCTTTATGTCTCGACCATTTCGAGACTCCTCGTCATGTCCGTGATCACATCCGGGACTCCGAACAACCTTCGGTACATCAAAATGCATAAACTCATAATATAACTGTCATTGTAACCTTAAGCGTGCGGACCCTACGGGTTCGAGAACAATGTAGACATGACCGAGACACGTCTCCGGTCAATAACCAATAGCGGAACCTGGATGCTCATGTTGGCTCCTACATATTCTACGAAGATCTTTTATCGGTCAGACCGCATAATAACATACGTTGTTCCCTTTGTCATCGGTATGTTACTTGCCCGAGATTCGATCGTCGGTATCCTATACCTAGTTCAATCTCATTATCGGCAAGTCTCTTTACTCGTTCTATAATACATCATCCCGCAACTAACTCATTAGTTGCAAGGCTTGCAAGGCTTAAGTGATATGCATTACCGAGAGGGCCCAGAGATACCTCTCCGACAATCGGAGTGACAAATCCTAATCTTGAAATACGCCAACCCAACATGTACCTTTGGAGACACCTGTAGAGCTCCTTTATAATCACCCAGTTACATTGTGACGTTTGGTAGAACACAAAGTGTTCCTCTGGCAAACGGGAGTTGCATAATCTCATAGTCATAGGAACATGTATAAGTCATGAAAAAAGCAATAGCAACATACTAAACGATCGGGTGCTAAGCTAATGGAATGGGTCATGTCAATCAGATCATTCAACTAATGATGTGATCCTGTTAATCAAACGGCAACTCTTTGTCCATGGTTAGGAAACATAACCATCTTTGATTAACAAGCTAGTCTAGTAGAGGCATACTAGTGACACTCTGTTTGTCTATGTATTCACACATATATTATGTTTCCGGTTAATACAATTCTAGCATGAATAATAAACTTTTATCATGATATAAGGAAATAAATAATAACTTTATTATTGCCTCTAGGGCATATTTCCTTCAATCCCTCCCACGGTTGGCGCGGCGGGTTGGACGGTCCGGGGGCGTCGTCGTCGTCGTCGCTGTCGAGGACCACGACGCCGTGCTCGTCCTCGCGCGCACGCTTGCGGGCGGCGATCTTCTCCAGGGCCCGGCGCTGCCAGACCATCTCGTCGCGGAGGTAGTCGTCCCGCGCCCACCGCAGGGCGTCCTCGTCGGAGAAGCCGCGCCGGGCTATCTCCTCGTACTCCGCGGGGAGGCCGGGCTCCGGCTTGGGCTCGACGAGGACGAAGCGGCCGGTGGGTGGGGTGGCGTTGGCGCCGATGCGGACCCCGGAGCTGCGGGTGCGCGCGCTGACCGGTGTGCCCTGGGGCTCCGGCTTGACGGGGCGGAGGCAGGGTGAGCCGCCAGACGAGGAGGAGGACCCCCCGGTTTCCATGCGCCTCGTGGTCTAGGAGCTTCCCCGGCGGTGTGAGAAGGAAGGGGGCGGGGTACTCGAGGCGCAGCGTGTTGCCGCCCTCGATGTACTCGAGGACGGCCTCTAACGTGCGCCCGGGCACGCCCCACCACCGACGCCGGCCGACGGCGTTGAGCCTGCCGGAGGGCTCGACGCCGTTGGTGGCATCGAGCTGCTCGGCGTGTCGGCGGCGGAAGTAGGGCTCCCAGAGTGGGCTGTCGGGGACGTACCGTGGCCCCTCCCTCGCCGCACGCGGCAGGGACGAGCGGATGCGTGCGATCTCCGCACACCACGCCGCGCCGGTGGGTATCGGGGGCACCGGCACGCCGTCGGCGCTGATCCTCCACGCCCCGGGTACCCGCATGTCCAGCGGGGCCGGGTACTCGGCCTTGAAAAGGAGGCGAGCCTCGCTCTCGTGAAGATGGCGGCGGCCGAATCCGTTCGCCGCCGCGCCGTCGCCTGGGAAGCGCTCGGCCATGGGTGCTGGAGACGGCGAGAGAGAGGAGAAGGAGGAACAACGACGGCGAGAGAGAGGCAAGGGAGAACGACGAGGGAGAGAGAGTATGAGTCGCCGAGTGCTTTGGGGCGCATCTTATATAGGCCGAGGCGCCGCCCGTGCGCGAGCCGCCGTGAGTACGCATGGCGGGCGAGGGAGGGCGAGGGACGCGCGTCATCCGGTCTTCACTGCGCCGCCCGTGAGGCATCAATGGCGCAGGCTGACCGGAGCGGCAGCTTTGGCATTGATTCGCCGCGGGAAACAAGGCGATGAGGACGACGAAGGGCCGAGAAGAGGGTAGAGTCGCTGACGCGGCGGGCCCGCGGCTGTTTCGCACCAAAACAGTTCGCCCCCGGCGTCCCCGGGCGCCCCCCAGCGCGCCGGGTTCGGCCTGGGTCCGCCGGCGCTGTTTTCGGCCCAAGCCGGCGAAAATCGGGCTCCTGGGGGCGCGACTGGGCCAATTTTTCGGTGCCGGCGCAAAAAAAAACGCCTGGGGAGGCCTTCCTGGAAGCGCGGCTGAAGATGCCCTTAGGCGCTCTGGGGGGCCGAACGGCTGGAGATGCCCTTAGTTGTACTAACAGTGGACTAGCATGCAGTACTAGCTAGTACTGCTTTTGATTGGCGCCTCCATGCATGTTCTTGCATCAAACTAAGATTAGATTTGAGCGGCTAATTGTACCCAGCTAATCTTAAAATAAACGCCTTCCCCTTGGCGTATCAAATTGGCTACAAATCATACGAGTCTATGGAAATGTTGCGGCGTCAGCCACATGCTCCCATATGCCACACCATTATGGATTCATCATTTGCGTTTGCAAGGTACCCACTATATACACTAAGTAAACAAATGGCGATTAGATGCTCTTAAGTGCGTACTTAGCATGGGTACTTGACACGTAGAGCATCTAGCTAGGGCACATGACAAGGCTCGATTTGGTGCGTGCACCACATATGACTAGCGACCATGAATGAATTTGCCGATAAGCATATCGATCTTCTTGCAATATCTTTCCGTCCTAGCTACTGCAAAGGGAATCTATGATCGGTGAAAGGATAAATAAATAAGATATAATATTAGGTACCAGGCTTGATCATTTTCATACCTAATCATTTTTTGTCAGACAAGGTGCTAGTTAAAGACGTGCACCGTTTTAATTGTTCGTCTATGGCTAATCATGCATGTTGTTCAACCACAGTAAGATTGAGCCCAGGTAGTTTACAGCAAGAGAAGATCGATTTGTAACAAAAAAAAGCAAGAGAAGAACGGAATTAGTGTCACGCATGTCAACCTCATCCACTCAATTAACAATACAAACAACAAATCAACAATGAGGAAAGTAAGTTCCTCAATTATGTCGGGAGATCCCATTATTTTATATATATATATATATATATATATATATATATATATATATATATATATATATATATTTTCTTTCATAAGGTAAAACGTCATGTCAAAGAAACCCTCTCATCCACGCGCGGTAATTTGTTGCTAACCCCATAAGGCCATAAGCTTGATCTCGCGTACTGTATGTCTTATTAATATTTTCAAAATTCGGTGGCTTCATAGATAGTTGCATCATTATGTGTTATATGAATTTGCTCTGTTCCCCTGGTGATGTCTTACCAATAATTCAACATGAATCAATATTCACGCGGTAAATGTCTCTCGTTTACGTCCAAGAACTCTGAACTCAACAACATGCCTAGGAATAATGCTTAACCACCATACGCCATTATCTCGAATTTTCTCTAGAAATAATTGTCTCTTAACTTACTTATAATCACTTCATGACCGTGGGAACAGGGCAAATTCATCAGTCAACACACAAAGCATACATTATCTCCACACGTTTGCACGATGAGCACCTAGCTAGCTACATCTCATATAAGTCAAACTAACACTTTTGGGATTATGCATGCTAATTAAGCTTGCTATGCTATACAGCTCGAAATGCACCAAGACAAGTGACACTCTGTCCTAAATCAAGAAGACTTCTTTCTAATTATCCATGGGTACATACTAGAGTACTACTACTACAACACCACAACGTACGCTGCACTGACAGGTAAGATTAACAAATGGGTGGTTCCATCTCTTTTTCCCTTGGCTTCGCTGGCACAAAAGATGCAAAGGCCTTTCGGACACTTTTGTTGCACGCACTTTCTTGGCTCTTTGTGTCAAGTCCTAGGATAATATTAACAGGAACAAAAGCTTGGAAGCATGTGCTAACTACCGGTGCTGTAAACGAGGCATATTTATACAATTTTACGAATTTTGTGCCTGCAAAATATATGTCGTTTTGTAAGATCCGAGCCTCGGCAGTGGCGATCTTGAGCGGAATCTCTCTCAGGCTTGATCGAGGGCGTCATATGTACCATGTGGCAGGAGAACAAAATCGGGATAACAAGAGATCGTGAAGACAAGAGGCAGGAAAACACAAGTGACAAGTTTATCTGCATACTGATGCTTATTCAGGTATTGTCTGCTACGTGGCGCATCACATCAATTTTGCATATTTCTGCATGATTTGAAAATTCCTGCTGCAATGGAAAACATGCAGAATATTTTGCACACGTGAAACTAAAAAGAAGGCCGCAACGTGAGCTTTAGAGCTGTCAGCATCTTTTGATATCATCACTCGGCTGACAACACTGCTTAACACAAATATACTGATAATTAAGGGAGGGTTTAGGGTGCTAGGCAGTTGGTCCGGATGCAAAAGAGAGTACAGGAAAGTGAGGCATCATCGCCATCAATCAGGCTGGGGCCGGACAGCAGGCAAGCAATTTTTGGATGAAGTTGCTAAACTACAAGAAAATAGAAGACTTGTTTGGTTTGCTACATTCCGTATTATCCGGCACTAGTTTCATTTTTATTTTTAAATGGGCTTTGGTTTGTTGGTAGAACTTGAATTTAAAACCTGATGTCCAGCCTGAAAAGGCAAAAGTCGGAGAGTAGTACTCTCTCTATCCAAAGCTAGTAAAGTTGAGTCATTTATTTTGGGACGGAGGGAGTACTTGTTTTCTCTGTGGGCGCGCCGGCCGTTCAACTTTCACCGGACAGAATGGATTACTCCATATATAAGCTTTTTTAGGGAAAGCTTATATATGTCACCCCTATACTTTATCTTAGGGGAAGTTATACTAACCTCATACTGTACTTTCTTCACACCAGTTACTAACCTCAGTGTTAGTTCTATAATCGTTCAGGGTCAGTCAGTCACCCGCAAAAAAAGTACGCTGCTGGTGTCGTGCGAAGTACTCCAAGTACTACTGCGTGTACCAGTCGTCTGCGGACGCGCGCTCCCACCGGCACCGAAAACCAGGGGAGCTCGCCGCAACTTGCGACGTTCTTCTTGTTCCTTCTGATGGTGCCGGCCGTGACCAGCGTTGTTTACTTATCGACGTAAGCACCCTCCCAACCCGTGCACTTGTGAGAGAAGATGACACGGAGCTCGTCGACGGTACGTGCATTCTTGTCGTCCTGATCGATCGATCGATGGTTGGTTGGTCGACAGAAGCTACCTTGGCAGCATGGCGGTGTGGTACATTGTCCAAGAGTATGGTCGATCGGGCTAGGGTGCGTACGTACGATTCTTTGTACGATGGGACAGCAACCGTTGGCTTGTCCCACTAATCGGTTCTTGCTCCTGCTACGACTTGTGCCAAAATGATTGTGTGGGGTGGCGAATGCAGTTCCTACTATATAATCCCTCGGTGAGCCGGCCGTCAATTATAGAGCCGGCAGTAGCTACACACATTGAAACCAACACGTACACCTAGCCGGGTACATGCATGCATGCCGGCAGTGGCACGCCAGAAACGTGGCCATGCCGGGCGACGTACGTAGTCCGTATTGGCTGGGCCAGGTTAGTTCCCGGCGGCGCACACATGAAAGAACACAGAACTGGACCAGCCTAGGCCGACCAGTCCACACAGCACCCAACATGGCTGCCACACTCTAGTAGGAGGACGTCCTTGGAAGCTTATAATGCACGGATCGGAGACGGTCAAGGTGAATGCGCCACCCGGCAACCACCGTACCGGCCAGCCGCTGAATCACCGGATGGATGGCCAGACCCGGCCAGCGCCGCAGGATTCGCCGTATCGCCCTCCGCCGCCCGCACATTTTCTATCCTTCCGGCGCCCGCGGCCGGGAGAAGCAGGAGCCGCGCGCACCCACCCAGGTCTCGTGGATCCCGACGCAGCGCGGCGCCGGCCGGCCTCGTTCCACTGAACTTGGGTGGCGGCAGCGTACCGCGCATATCATATTCGTATCGAGCTTCGTGTCCTGGAGCGAGCGAGAGTCTGCCGTCGGTCGGCGCGGGCGCGCCACGACTGACCTCCCGGCACCGAGCTCGGCTGCGCTCACTTGTCGATGATCCGTATGCGGCCCTCCCTGGAGTCCCTGACATGTTCATGTAATCAAACACGTACGTGGACTGTGGATTACTACTATTTTGTAGCGTTGCGCGCGCTGGAGCGGCGAACAGAGAGCGTCTTGGATCTGACAGGGACGTGCGCATCCATCGACCGTCCGTTGCTGCATATAGTCGCTGCACACACTTGTCCCAGAAAAGAAAACAGTTCCTGCGTGCTTCTGTCACTTCATTTAGCACAGTGCTACTAGTACTAACTTACTAGAATCAGAAGCAACACCGTAACGTAGCCAGGAAGCGTGTCTTGTGAACCGATGGCAGTTGACCGATATCACGGCTCCGATCAGGGGGCAGATTCAGATTATCCAGACAGTGAAAGGCGCCGGCCGCCCGGCCTGATGGTCTTCGTTTGGAAAAACAAAATTTCCTTCTGGAACGACCTTCATCGCCGGCCAAACAAGATGCACTTCACTCATTAACAGCAGTCATGTGCTAGCTTGTTGTACTACTCCCTCCATTCCAAAATATAATGCGTCCGCGTTTTTCGAGGTCCAACTTTGACCATACATTTACGGTCAAAGTTGAAGCACGTGAATAGAGAAAGCACTACATTGTGGAATGGAGGGAGTACTACACTGCTATCCCTAAGGCTACAGCTATATACTCCCTCCGGTCCTTTTTACTCTGCATATTAGGTTTGTCCGAAGTCAATCTCATCCAACTTTGACCAAGTTTTATAAAAAATTATAGACATTCACATAACAACACCAATATCATTAGATTCATCTTGGAATATATTTTCATATTATATTTATTAGATATTATAGATGCTAATAATTTCCAATGTAAATTTGGTCAAACTTAATAAAGTTTGTCTTTCGGCAAATTTAATGTGCAGAGTAAAAAGGACCGGAGGGAGTATAGTGGTAGTAGTCCCCGGCGACAAAGCATGTTGGAGGCGTTGCACGCTTACCCTATGCTAGGGTCCTCAATGCATGCATTCATCTAGGAGGGCTATCAATCGTTATTCGTACACAAGTGAACTTTGTGAGGAGATAACAGTGCCACAGCCAGCACACGTCTACGTCTATACATACATGGTAGCAGCACACTGAAGAATCATTGGACACCCACAAAAGTTCAGGGCCGAGCTCGCTCGGGGGGAGGCGTGCTGCGCGGCCCGAAATCCGCATGGCGATCTCCCGAAAGCTACCACTCCACCCCGCTCCAGTCCGGCGACGATGCATCCCGCGAAATCCGACGAGAGATTGGTATCCGATTGGTGGCAGACGATGCCAAAACCCGTCCGCCGGGGAGCACATGCATGCGGCCGGGGCTGACGACCGACGGCCGGGCAGCGCCGGGCCACATGCACGAGCGCAGCGCCTCCTCCGCCACCTGAGACCGCGCGCCGCGGGGATCCAAATCCAAATCCAACCCACCACGCATGGGCTCGATCGATCGGACCAAAACGATTCTCCTCCTGCCCTTCTTCAGCTCTCGCCCCGGCACACGACGCGCCGATGCGATGCGGCCATGCGCATGTGCGCCCGCGACTGTAGCACTACCAACTCCGACTGTACGTACCCAGACGCATGCACGGCTTGTCTGATGAACCACTGTGGTACTGTAGGCTTCACATGTGTTTCCGCTCTTCTTTTTCCTGATGAAGCGTGCAAATCCTTTCAATCGATTGGCAGCGGCGGGAACAGTGAGCTTGATACCGATGGCCATACAGGCCCGGCAGGCGTCGGCCAAGTGCCAAAATATGGCGGACAGTGCCTCGTGATCCGCTCTCCTGTACCCTGCCTCATCCTGAAAGCTCACAAGGACTCCAGCAGTACGTGGCAAGTCTTTTTGCGTCGTAGACTCGTAGTAGCGTCTCAGTGTGTCCACCATTATTAGGAGATATACCAAGAAATCAACATTTGTGGAGTATTCTTTTAAAGGGAACAATATTTGTAGTTATATAAGCGTGTTGTCCAGCTGGGTGCTGAGCTGCCGAGGCTCATGTTATCCACGAGGGAAATTAAGGCGGGAGAAGAACAACAACAAAATGATATGCACGATGACTTGACGAGGCAAATTATGCTACAAAATGCCCCGTGCGTACCTTTTCTTTTTGGGATCGTCTCATGCGTATCACCAGTTTTTAGACTGCTCATCCGTGCACACGCAATTTCACAGTTGATAATGGACTTTATATTCTAACTTGATGTCATTCATCTTCTTCGGTTGACTGTAATTTGGTCACACATTAATTATACTCGATTCAATCTTGGCCCAAGTGCTGCCAAGTCACGCAACAAGAAAAATGTTTTAAGGCTCGTTTGATTCAAAGGAATTCTATAGGATTTTTGGAAGATTGAAATACTTCGGATTTTTTTCCTACGTTGGTCCTTAGATTCATAGGGTTGGGTCATATGGATTTTTTCTATGAAATCTTTTGTGCTGCATTTCATAGGAAATCTAACATCCACTCCAATCACTTTTTATAATTCTTTTGTTTTTTCTGTGACATCAAAAACTCCTTGCTAATCCTATAGGATTCAAGTGGACATGTCATTCCAATCCTATGCATTTTCTATTCCCGCATTTTCATAATCCGGCGAGTCATAGAGGCCCTTATGGACACTTGTTATGGGTTAACAAAAATAACTAGTATACTAGGTCGAATTGAGAGGATGGCTACATTTAGATCGTGCATCAGAACTTCGTTTATTTTTGAATAATTATGAACAACTATTTTTGGAGCAGTGGTGCATTAGTTGTACATGCAAAATATTTCCATGATATTATTTTTGTATTTCTGTCCCAAACATGATTCTACATGATTAATATTTGTATGAAACAAGTGAGTCAAAGTCATAAAGTCTTTGTTCATGTCTAGAGCAGATCTCGCGACAATTAGATGCAATTGTGGTGATTGCTTTTCTAGGTCTCATGTAAAACCCTAGCCATGATAGGAGATCCCGCGAGAGGAGCAAGTGGGTCATGTCAAAAACAAAGAGAAGAGCAAGCAGACACCTTGGATTTTGGTGTCACCGTCACTGAGGTTCGCTCACCTCCGCCTGCAGCTCCTATGGCGGCGGAAGGGAATAAAACATCGGGACTTTGTTTTCAAGTGCCCTGAGTAGTTATATTAGCTAGGTTTGGTTGTGAATGACTTTGACTCTGGTGGTGGCGATCGTGCAGACAAATAAGTTTTCTCTGGATCTCTCATCGAAGCGGTGGTTGTCTTGGTTACCATTGTTGGATCTGGAAGGTTTTGCCTACCTTTGTTTCAAGTCCTTGGGATCTGGTGAGCGCTTCATGTGTCTTCATATTGATATCAAGCTAATTGCGTTCTTCTTCCCACTCTTTAAGTGGTGGAGGGCTGTCAGCGACATCGATGGCGAAACGCTACCCTTGGCGATTGTTATGATGCCCCTCCACCATTTTTGCGGTTACAATGAGGTTTCTGCCTCACCCCCCTGGGGTGTCTCCCTGATGCGACATATCATTGCGTATTTGTTCATGTTTCCTGTCGATCGCAAATGACGAAATTGGCAGAAGTTTTGTTCAAGAGATTGTTTAGCTTTGGGGTTTCTGATCTACAGAAGACTTCTACGGTTATTACTTCTTTTCCAGGGCGTTGGTCCAGCTGGACCTTAGCACGATGACTTCTAGACCGCAAGATACAATATCAGGGCAGCGATATTAGGTTGCCTTCCACTAGCTCGTCCGGTAGATTAAATTTGTTTGGTTCACTAGTAACCAGGTTGTCCTTTTTATGGGAATGTCATATATCGTTGAAAGTCTTTAATACAAAATCAAGAGTCTTATTCGAAAAAAATCATCAACTCTCCATTGATGAGGCATTGCAAAGACTACTTGGCGTGCACATACACAAGGAAACATCGAACTTGATAAAGAGACTACCTCATCCATAATTTAAGTCTTTTTAACCATGGCATACTATTTTCGGTGCATTCATATAGAAATGCAAAATAGTTTTGAATATTTGTCACGGTTATAAAAGCATCAACATGCGTATAATTTTGCAATTCGATCACTAAATACAGCATATTTTTTTTGGCAGTATTGTTTCCATAGATATGTCATGTATTTATGAAGAAAGCGTACAACTTTTAGGTCTCAAAGTCTGCTGAACCTATCTTAAGAAAATGTCGTGACAAACAATGATCACTAACGACCTTCATTTGTGAGTATTCCTCTATAAACTAATATAAAAGCATTTAGATCACTATTTTAGTATTCTAAATGCTCTAATATTAGTTTACAGGGGGAGTATAAAATATTTCAACTGCAAATGCATGTACATATTTAAAAGCCGGAGCTTATGCTTTTTTTTGTGTGGAAAATGTAGGAATGAAGTCCCGTCCCCTTCACACAGCACAGATTATTTATTCGAGGCCAACTGGACTACGAACCCAAGTCCATCATCTCCCTCCCACTCCCACCCTCCCTCCTATAAAGCTTCCTACCCCGCCACCTACGGGAAGCCAGCTCCATTCCACCAGCTCCTCCTCCTCTCCCCACCCAACAACAGCAGACCAGCAGCTCAGCTCAGCCCCTCAACTGCCGATGGCGAAATGCAGCAAGATCCGCAACATCGTCTGGCTCCGGCAGACGCTGCGGCGGTGGCGGTCCCGCGCGGCGGCGCGCACGGCGGCCGGCGGCGGCGGCGGCGCCGTGTCAGTGCCGGCGGGGCACGTGGCGGTGTGCGTGGGCGGCTCGTCGCGGCGGTTCGTGGTGCGCGCGGCGCACCTGAACCACCCCGTCTTCCGGGAGCTGCTCCGGCAGGCGGAGGAGGAGTACGGGTTCCCCTCCGGCGCCTCCGGCGCGTGCGGCCCCATCGCGCTCCCCTGCGACGAGGGCCTCTTCGAGCACGTGCTCCGCCACCTCTCCTCCTCCTCGTCCGCCGCGCGGTTCCTCACCCTCGAGGACATCAAGAGCGGCGCCTACTCGTGCTGCTGCGCGGCCGCCGGCGACGCGCTCCCGCTCCTCCGCGGCATCTCCTCCGACAAGTTCGTCTGGTGACTCCGCTCCGAGCTAGGCCGGCCGCGCGCGCGCTCCACGCCATTTGCGCTGGTGGTGGCCGTCGTGTTTTTTTTGCTTCTTTTTCTTTTTTCTTCCCTCTCCCTCCCTCCATTGTCGCCGGGCGGAGCAGAGCCGCCGGGACGGAGCGAGAGGTCGTGAGCGGCCGGCAGGAGGCGGCGAAGTGAGATGGCTGAGGAACCTCCGGGCCTTGAGGCGCCCGGGGTCTAGCCATCCATTCACTCCCTTGTCAAATCCGGGCAGGAAAATTACTTAGTAGTGCCGGGGATCTATTCTTTCTTCTTCTTCTTCTTCTTGATTATTTTTCCTTCACTTACCGAATAATTCACCGTTGTAAATAGCTCGCCCGTGCTACGGCGATTCGGCCGACATTGCAAGTGAATTCAAGTGAAACATTTCTACTCACCGTTGTGTGATGTTGAGATTTCAAATTTCTCTTGGTTTCTGCAGAGAGTCGTACGCACCGTTCTCCGAGAAAACTGTATTCTACTCAGAAGTGCAGATGGGTGCTAGTCTAGTACCTTTCTGAGCTGCATGTGGTAGGGCAAGCGTGAAGAAGATTTGAACTTGCATGGTTTAACTAATGGGAGAACCCAACAACGGTTTGGGAGCTTAAGTACAAACTTTTGGAGTAGAATATGAGTGTTCACGCTGTCGCTAGGCTGGTGGCAATGATCACGGAATTATCACCATCTACTACCCGCTACCAGCTCGAATTATTATCTATTATTGGCAATAATTCGTTCCACAACTGCAACAATCAACATAAGTAGTAGTAGTAGCATTTCCCGAATCGCAACCGCTATTGTGCAGTCAACCAAGTATTTTTCAGTTTCTTTCTCTCCTGCCCGCCTCAGGATGATCCCCCGCATGTAAGATCGGATGTCAGGGCCTCTTCTCGAGAGATCACCGTCACGCTCTCTCAAAAGTGTTCGGTCACCGTGCACCCGCGGTGGTTTGTATGGAATCCTGAGAGGACGAGCCTAACGTCGGCCTTTCCACAAAGCGCCGACCACGGCGCAGCCACTTTCTGGGTAGCAATGGATGACATTTTTAGGGGTTGCTAGACATGGTGGTAAGCTGGAATCTCTGTCTTTCTATCTTCTCCCTCCCTGGCTTGAGAGAAAGAGAATGGATCAGGGTAGCAGCCTGGAAAGACACAGCACCAAGCAAATTCAATCATGGGAAAGCAGGGAGGGCCAGCCGCTCGACCGCGGTGGCCCCTGCTAATCCCATTATCCAGAGGAATTAACCTCGTAATAAAGCCTCAATCTCTGTGCGTACAGAGAGTGGGCGAGACTGATGCATTGCAGTCCCTCCCAGGTGGCCCGTGAACCTCCGTTCTTTCTCCCTCCACTCTCCAGCAGGTGCGCTCCTCCTTTTTACTGTGGGCCGGTCTGCCGCTGGTGAGAACAGACTGGCCCGGGCGCATGTGGGCGGCGGGCCCGGACCCATGTGTGATGATACTTGATGCCCGGCCCACCACCGGCGGTCGCCCGCCTCCGTCCCGTCCGGGTCCGGCCGTCCGTGGTCCTTTGCCGCCGGCCCCGTCCGTTTGGTGCTTCTAGTAGCTTTCCCTTTCGCCCGTACGGAGGTTACGGACCCGGGGAGGGAGGCGGCCGGCGTGTGCCGGTTCACGGGCCGGGTTTCGCTGACGGCGACCGGTTCTACTTTTGCTTGCCGGAGTACGTACGTACTCCGTACGTGCATGCTGGTTTTTGACGGACGGTTGCGAATGGCCGCCTCTCGCGTGATCTCCTGACCTCCCGTACGTGGTGGCAGGCCCGGCCGTGCATACGTGACGGCCGGTGAGTGGATGATGGTGCATGCTCTCCTGAGCACGGAGGGCCCGCATGTATGTGTTGTCCCAGGCACGGAGCGTGTTTGATAAAGGACTTCACCACAGAAGCCAAAACCTGAAACAATGGTTTTCTGATGACTCTATGCAACGGCTTGAAGAGATTGTGCAACAAAACCATCACGTACAGGGCAACAAAATTAGGGCCTCACGACCACAAAACATAGGAGGATGCGCCGAATCGGCATGCTTTGCTAGCTACTCCATTCGTTCCAAATTACTCGTCATAGAAATGGATGTATCTACAACTAAAATACATTTAGATACATCCATACCTGCGACAAGTAATTCGGAACGGAGAGAGTACCATAGAATCAAGCATGTGGAGTGACAGTCACCAGAATGAGTTTATAAGATGGTGACAATGTGACGGAACTCCTCCCTGCCAAGGTGTTTCTCGGCGAACTTCCTGCCGCTGCTCACGGCTTCCCGTCTCCTAGGGGCAGGCCGGGCACGCTTCGTGCCACTCCTGCCGCCGCTGCCATCTCTCGCCGAATGGAACGCGCGTCGTTCGTGCTTCATCCTCACCACCGGATCGACAACCATGCGCTCGAGTGCAGTGGCGTTACCGAGAATGTAGAGGGCCAACTCGCCCAACCCCAACACGGCTTGGAACCCAGAAATGTAGACGCTCCTGATTTGATTTTAAGGACGTAGAGGGCCAACTCGCCCAACCCCAACCTGAGGATCACATACGTGCAGCTCCAGTTCTTCTAGGCGAGGTGCTAATTCCAGGACGTGAACCAACCCGGCAAACCAACTGCTTTCGTTTCTACTGCCTTTGATTTTAAGGTTGAAATTCACATGCCTCAGGTTGACGAAGCCGGTACCTGATTTGCTAAACCTCTGCTAACAATGCACATCCTCCACGAAAGAAATGAAATTTTTGTTATGTTACGTTGAAACGAAAGAGTAACAAGACACTTGCCTTGGTTGCCCTAACACTCGTGTAAGAGTAGTTTGTGCACATCAGGAACAACGGTTGGAAGCTCAGCAAGTACGTAACCAAGAGGATCAGGACCATTATGATGATCAAGAAACGCCTCGTTTGGACTGAGGAAAACTGGTCTTCTCTTTTTCAGCGTAAAGGTTGCCTCTGTCAACTTCAAAGAGTCTCCCAGCACAATTTTTGTCGTGGTATTGTCCCCAAACTCAAACTTCACAAGATTCGGAGCATGCAACTCTATGATTTTAAGGCTAGTATCATTCACCTTAAGGTGCCGCAGCCGACACATCTCCTGGCTTATACTTAAACTTATTAAGAGGCACTCCTCGATGCTCAAATACTCCAGAAGAACACAACGCAATAATAGACACTGGAGATCACCTTCAGTGATGGACAACTCGCAGAGCGAGTTTCTTTAGGTTTGTAATGCCAAAGAAACCGGAGGGTATGTTTAAATGCACATAAAACAAATCAAGAGATTCAACGGAGGAGCCATTCTGACCAGTAAGATTGTCGAGTGGGACAACGTACCTATGTTTTAGCATGCAATCTCTTCCAGCGAAATCAAGAGAAATGTGCTTGGCCCTCGACGTGGTGGAGAAGTGAATCCACCGGTCAATCTTATTTTTATGTTTCTTGCGAAGTGGAAATTTGACAACAAACTTATCCATGATGGTTATTGTTGTAGAGGAAGTATTCCACAGGGGATGGATTACATTGTTGACTTTGGTGATGAATTCATCTACCATGAGTTCCCTGTCCTTCAAGCCGATGCCGTAATTGGCAGGAAAGAAGGTACGTTTCGTAAAGACCAGGTTTGGGTGGCATATCCCTAGCCGTCTCCACTCATGTGACAGGGTGCTCATCCTGGCCGCTTCTTTCAATGATAACCTTGATATTATCGTCCGCAGAATGTCCTGTAAGCATAGAAAAGTAGCTTGGTTATGGATTACAACATATACATTAGTGTGTGTGTATATATATATATATATATTCCAACTTCAACGCCAACAATAATATGGTTATATGTAGAATTCATCCTTACCGAAGGTAGAAGTTCAAGCTTCATTGCCAGCGTTAATCTCGCCGTCCTCTTGAAAGCCACTTCCTTGGTTTGGACCATGTGTTTTTGACTGCTTGTCTATCCTGTGATGTTCATCTTCCTCGCCCGAGAAGAGGCGGCGCTTGGTTTGGTCATCCTATCAGAAGCAGAAGATAGTCATGTAGTCCTATGTATAGAACGTAGACGCGATAACATTGTTTCATACTCCCTCCGTCCCAAAATAATTGTCTTAATGTTAGTACAACTTTTTATACTACAACTTTTTATACTAAAATTAGTATAAAACTGAGACGCTTATTTTGAGACGGAGTGAGTAGAAAATTATATATTACCTCAGTCTCAAAAGCATGTCTTGGATTGAACGGAGGGAGTAACAAGAGAAGTAGATCTGCAATTAATCTTAAATTGGTCACGCGGTAATAGCTCGGATGATCCTGCATTAACAGGGCTGGGCCAGAGAGAGATCGAGGTCGCAGCGGGGCGGCGGAAGGAAGGCAACGGGATTGCAGAGTTCGTACTCGCCGGTCGGTATATGCTTAAGTACCGGAGCCTGTTTTTTTTGTTTTTTTTGGCGAGCTTTGCTTGTCTATTGGAAACAAAGGCGTCTTTCTTGTTTGGCAAGCGGCGTGGAACTATATATATTGGTTCTTCCAAAAATAATAATAATACTGTACTTGTAGTACCAGCTTCAAATCAGGTTTGTGCAATGCTTGATATATAAGCGCCGGGAAGGAGCGCGCACAATCGAGGAGCCGTCCATGCGGTGCGGCCTTAAACCTAATTAATTAACTCCGCACCTCTCTTCCCCGGCGACGTTGGGAAGGCCGGGATCAGGGCCGACGTTCGCGCTTAGCTAGCTAGGTACGTAGCGTCTCTCCCTCCCCGTCATCCACGTCTGCCGTTGGCTCCGGCCTCCGGCTGCTATCGATCGCCGCCACGGGCCGCGGGTCACGGGTCGCGGCCGTGTTGCTTAGGCGAAACGAGATTAGCCATCAGTTATGGCAACTGTATGTAGTTAGGTCGGACTCTTTTTAATTAGCTCCGAGATGACGGCTATTACACCGTCGAATTCTTTAACCGAAATAGTATTTATTTTTCTAAACAAAACCTTTATGTATGTATGTCGCCTCGCAGTATATGCACATCTAGTAACATTTTTCAGAATTTTTTAGACATGTACAGTGTACTATGTTTTAACGAAATTAACCTGGTGAAAACTGCAAAGTCGTGGTTCTAAAAATAATAATGCAAAGTGTAATTTTATTGTGTCAAGAGTCAAGACTGGTACAAAGTGAAATAAGCGACAGTGTACTAGGTGAAAGTACAGAGCTACTAGTGTGTTGTTTTGGAACTAATAATGGCAGATCACTTGCAGTTTGCTTACATGGGTGAACTGTGCTAGCTTTGCAGGTTGCATTGGCTAGCGTCGTTCCTGCATCGCGACGAAGCTAGTAATGCCGTCTCTCCACGGCGATGAAATCGACGGTCCAATTGCCTTCAAGAGGTCAAGTGCCTCTATGAAGAAGAACATGCCCACTCCCACCCGCTCATCAGGAACTGTAGTGAAGCCAAACAGTCTTGGACAACATTGTCAGAAGAGTAACCTGAAAAGACTACGTGTGGAAGATGTCCTCATGTCGGATGATTCAGACGATGACAAACCTATTGCAGTAAGGATGAAGGTTTGTGAGAGGAAATCAAAGGAAATCATTAGAAAAGGTGCCATGCCAGATGGTGATTCTGAGGATGAGAGACCGATTGCATCAAGGAAAAATGTTCGTGAGAGGAAATTGACGACAATCAATGCAGGAGGTGCCAAGGCAGATGGTGATCGTGACCAAAATTCAGATGATGAGAAACCGCTGGCCGCGAGATTGGCCATTAGCAGCGCTGCTCCAAAAACCGGAGGCAATGTCTCTGATGATGATTCAGAGGATGACAAGCCACTGACTGCCCGTTTTAATCTTGTTACCGGGGGTGCATCCAGAAACTCAGTCGAAAGGAGAGGTGGTCGTAGTGATCAAACAGTCTCCGCTCTTAATAAGGACAGGTGGCCTTCAGATGCTTCTGACTCGTCGAGTGTCGAAAGCGAACCCAAGGATGAACCCGAGCACGATGGTCGAAAGAAATGGTCTACTTTGGTGCACAATGGTGTGGTCTTTCCTCCTCCGTACAAGCCTCATGGTGTCAAGATGCTTTACCATGGGCGGCCTGTTGATCTGACCCCAGAACAGGAGGAGGTGATGTACATAGAGAGAGCATCTCTTGATTATTAAGAACATGCTTCCGTCTTGTTTTTTTCATCTGCTACTTCTCTGTATTGCAGGTTGCAACCATGTTTGCTGTGATGAAAGACACAGAGTACGCATCCAAGGAAACATTTATCACCAATTTTTTCACCGATTGGAGAAAAATTCTTGGTAAAACACATATCATCACAGAGTTCGAGCTTTGTGATTTCACACCGATCTATGAATGGCATTTCCGAGAGAAGGAGAAGAAAAGCCACATGACATCAGAGGTACATTTTTATGAATTATAATGACAAAATTTAGTAGGCTGGACAAGGGAGATTTATCCTTCCTACATTGTCTGAAGTATTTAATCTTTATTTACAGGAGAAGAAAGCATTGCAGGAAGAGAAATCGAAACAAGTAGAGAAGTTTATGTGGGCTTTTGTAGACGGTGTTAAAGAGAAGGTTCATTTTTTACTGATATTTTTATTAAATATAACTTAGGCTAATGAAAATCTTAGAATAGATAGGTTACTGTTTTCCTTTGGGGGATTTTACACATATTCCACTAGTCTAATAATATTTACTTATTTCAGGTTGGCAATTTCAGAGTAGAACCACCTGGCTTGTTCAGGGGACGTGGAGAGCATCCAAAGGTACAGATTGCAAACATGTAATCACATATGTCTTTATTCTGTTTCAAGTACGGGACTTCAATTTAAGGCTCTCTATTTAATTGTTTTAGATGGGAAGATTGAAGCGACGCATCCGACCAAGTGATATTACGATAAACATCGGAGAAGAGGCTCCCGTCCCAGTGTGCCCTACACCTGGAGAAAGGTACCTTAAAATTGAAGTTACTGATGTTTAAAATTGGAAAATACTATTTGTGAAGGAATATTTTTTCTTTGAAACTGATGTTGGAATATTAATAAGTATATATTGTTTATTGGTCATGTGTTCTGCAGCTGGAAAGAAGTGAAACATGATAAAACTGTTACATGGTTGGCCTCTTGGAACGATCCAATAAACGAAAAAGACATCAAGTACGTTTTCCTTGCGGCAAGCAGCTCACTAAAGGGACAGAGTGACAAGGAGAAATATGAGAAGGCCCGGAAACTGAAGGTGAGAAAGTTTGTTCTATGATTCATAGAGCTTTTGTGACCCCATGTGCAATAATTGTCCTTCTATGGCCGTGGCAGGATTACATAGGCAGTATTCGGGCAAATTACACCAAGGATTTCAGCAGCAATGATCAGAGGAAGAAACAAATTGCAGTGGCAACATACCTTATAGATAAACTAGCCCTTAGGGCAGGCAATGAAAAGGTATATCGTCATCGAATACTATTCCCCTTTTATTCTACAATGTTGCGACACAATTTTTGTTGGCAATCTACTGTACCCATATATATAAGCTGCTGCATAAATTGTTCTGCTTTTGCATGGTGATCATTCTTTCTTTATCAAAAATCTAGTCCTTTCATCATACATCTGTGTATAGTTTTTTTTGTTAATTTCTATATATTTAGGTTTGAGATTCATTGACATATTTGATCATGCTACTTCAATCCTTTTTAGGATGAGGATGAGGCAGATACTGTTGGTTGTTGTACACTTAAGGTTGAAAATGTTACTTGTTTGCCTCCAAACAAGCTTCAGGTCTTGATCTTCATTCTTTATATATTCTTGATTGTTGCTCACTACGAGTAATTAATTTCTACTACTGTTTATCTGATATTTGCTCATTGCCTTTTCAGTTTGACTTTCTTGGTAAAGATTCTATAAGATACTATAACACTGTAGAGGTTGAACTAGCTGTATACGAGGCTATTAAGGAATTCTGTGCAGGTATTTCCCAATGCTATTTTCCCATCCGTCCATCTCTTCTGAGGAGTATTAACTACTTGTCAACTATTACTTGTCAAGTAATACCTTCTGAGGAGTATTATTTACATCTTTTTCGTGTATTGGTTTTCTAGGTAAAAAGAAGGGAGGAAATGTCTTTGACAAGCTTGATACAACTAAACTAAATGCTCATCTCAAGAACTTAATGCCTGGCCTGACTGCAAAAGTCTTTCGTACATACAATGCTTCCATCACTTTGGACACCTTCGTAAGTTGAATGCAAATTTCACTCTCTGCTCTCCACCATTATGTTGCAGTACTGTTTAGGCTCGATGAAGAGATTGCCTCAAGTACGTCGCAAGTAAAACATTTTAGGAGCCTCTGTCGTACTGTTTGTTTTTGTATTGTATCATTCATAGCTTCAGATAACCCTGTTATCTACTTCCTTACCATATTCCCAAAATAGAATGTGTAATGTTATCATGTCTAATGTGATTACCATGTTATGTCGTAATATATTTTTGATCGGAATAAATATACGTGTGATGGTATTACAGTTGAACAAAGAAACAACAGATGGAACCGTTGATGAAAAGGCTAAAGTCTATCAACGAGCAAATAAAGAGGTAAACGCTTTCACTCACTCTTGCATCATTACTATTCTTGACTCAACGATATTTCTCGTTTACTCAGGTTGCTATAATCTGCAACCATCAGCGTGCTGTCCCAAAATCACATGATTCCCAGATGAATAAGTTGAATGAAAAGATTAATGAATTAACGGTTGGTTGTTGCCCCCAAATGGTTAATTATCTCAAATTTGTGCTCGCCCCGCAAACTTTTTGTCATCGTTTTATTTCTTTCTCCAGGCTCAGAGGGATCAGTTGAACGTAGAATTGGAGAAAGCAAATAAACTTGTGTCTAAAAGAGCAAAGAAACGAAAGCTTGTAGGCTCTGATGGAGATGCGAAGCGAAGGAGAAAATTGACCCCTGAAATGTACATCTCAGACACAGATATATCATTTTCTTTCTGTACTTGCCCGATCAAAGAATGGGGACAATCTCATACATAATCTAAATTTGCAGGTTGCAGAAGAAGTTATCGCAGGTTGAAACTAGGATAGTGGAAACGGATAACCACAAGAACAACAAAGAAGATTTGAAGACAGTGGCACTAGGCACATCAAAGATTAACTACCTTGATCCTAGAATTACTGTGGCGTGGTGCAAAACCCATGAAGTTCCTATTGACAGGGATAAGGTACCGTAGTTTGAGGGACTACTTCTTGCTTCTATTATGAGTTATGCACATAGCTATTAACCTCGTGAGTGCATGATCATACTGCTCATGTTCATATGTCTCTAACTCTATGCATATAGACCCCAATTCGTCTGATAGAAATTAAGCTTCCTACGATGTTTCAAAGTTGAATTAACTACACTGCACTCATCAAATTAGTTGTGTGCCATACGTGTGCTTTGCTCTATTATTTCAAACGACTACTTGTTTAATTGTTACTGGCATTTTACAGTCCTTAACAAGCTGTTTGGATTGGCTATTTTTGTGACAGATTTTCACCAAGACAATTCTGGAGAAATTTGCATGGGCAATGGATGTCGACCCAGATTTCAGATTCTAAGGATTGTCTGGCTGTCTGGTCAATCGGTACGTCCAGGATCATGTGTTTTTAGAGAGAGTCCAGGAACTAGGATCATGTTGGCCAATGGCCAGTGGCCACTCTGTGGGGACAAAGACTAGCTCGACCAGTAGAGTAGATTGTTAGTGTTCTATCCAGTAGAGACCGCTCTTTCTTGTACAAACAGTTTGAAATGTAATACATAAATTTATTGTTTCTGAGCGGCAGGTATGCATATTGTGTTTTCTGGCTTGTGTTTCTTGGCAGCGACTAAGCCTTGTACAACTTCTCTCTCGAAGCCAGCTTTTGTTTCGCTTTATAGACAAAGCCATAAGGTCGATTGATACAGTGAGTTGAGAAAACACTCTTACAAAGCCATTCAAATAAAAAGCTAGGCAAAAAAACAACAACAACGCATAAGAAATGCACAACATGCCACCAAGCAAAAGCACATAAGTAGCGGAACCACAACTAGTAACAACAACTGAGGTACGAACCATCAGACTTCATTGCCGCACCCCCACCATCTGTAAATGAGAGGAGGCAAAACAAGCCACCAAACGCTAGTACCAGGGATGCAATGCGTGATGATCCAAGCTTGCTCGAAAATGCCTCCCGCACGACAACCAGAGGGAGGGTAATGACATAGTGCGTCGCTGCCACATCCGTCAGAACAGACCAAGTTTTCACTCGGAGCACGACCAAAGTGAGGGAGAACACCCACAAGGCCACAATAGTGCCCCTAGGAGGGACGCTACACCTGTAGGCGCCGCCAATGCCGGCACCAAAGCACAGAGCTTTCAATTGGTATTCCATCACACCTCGTCAAAGGAACCTGGCTACCGAGCCCACCACAATTGGATCCCAGCCTCTAGATCAAGATCATGGCTCGGCCAACACAAGTGTTGACAACATTGCCACGGCCACCCTCCTAGGGGCACCATTGAGGGCATAGCTCACCGTCGACCACCACCCTGTCCCGACTAGATCTAGACTAAGACGGGTGGCACCAACAATGGGCCCCTTTCTCAAGAAGATGCGTTATTCTTCGTGTATTTATTAAATCTTCTTGTGAATGCAAAAACTCACATGGTAAATGATTTGTGGTACTTAGTTGAAAATGGATGGTGTTGGTGGAGGAGGATGCCTCAAGGGACCTACCCGCTCAAGGATCTTGGTAACATATATGCGACCTCAGGTCCACAAGTGGAGGTTGCAGATACCGCACGGACTATCTAGACTGAAACTTTGATGCCATCTTACTTTATAGCAAGTTTGATGCCATACTATGCTTGCTCTGGATTTTATCATGGTTGTATTTACCAAGAAATGTTTCCCCTTTCCCTCACTCAAAAGGTCAAAAAGGACTCGAAACTTGCACAGTTTTTTAGAGTAAATTCCACATTTTACCCCCTAGATAGATATGCATCTGGGACACTAATTACCCCATCGAGTGGAAATTCGTTTAGAATACCCTTTGCGAAGCTTTGGACCCTCGTTTCTGATGCGTGTTCATTAGGCAAAGTGTGAGGTGACGCCCCGGGTCCAAAAATATCTAGACGACGACGAGGAATGGAACTGATGGACAAGAGAAGTCTGGGCATGATCATAAATGATGCCCTCCAACCTTTACACATTTTTTACGAATCATTGACGCAAGATGCTGATCCTATCTAACCTAAACAAGCAAAACGAAAATTGGGGTAAAACCATGTTTAAAGTCTCCAAAATCTGATATTTCGAAAGAAGTTCCACTAAATAGGGTAATATGTGTCACAAATGTACAACTACAGGGTAAAAAGTGGAATTCACTCTTTTTTAAAAGCAAATTCAGTAATTTGTTACTAACTCTAACGTTTAGAAAAAAAAGATCTTGTAGGCAATTAGAACTGGGTCCAACCATATGTATTTCCACAATAATAAACCTATTGGTTCATCGTGTCACTATGTGTATGCATTGAAGCCATTGGAATGCTTACTCTTAATGATTTGCTAGGTGACTCTCTGTTCCCATTGTGCTAAGACGCGTGGAATGAATAATAATAGTTCGATTATTCAGGCAACGATTTCTTTACAACTGAAAATAGCCACGGCACACATTAAGCACTAGTCTACCTGAACTACTCCACGAGCCACGACTAGCTCATCTGCCTCGTCGTCCTCCGCCTCCTCGTCCTCGTATGCACCCATCCGGCCCGTCGCCGTCAAACGCAATCCAAGCGAAGATGATTGATCCTGTCAAGGCGATGAAGGAAAAGCAAATATCCGGCCACCCCCTGTATATATATGGTCGTCAGTATACGCGCTCAACCGGCGACAAAGTAATCATCCAAGAAAGAACCGAGCATAGTGATCAAGAACTCACCCGTCGGCGCCGCCCTGCGGCCCGTTGGTGAACATCGTCCGCTGCAGAATAGTTAAACCGGACGAGGGATTCAGATCGAGATTTAATTTACTTTTACACCGCTGAAAAAAGAGACCAACAGACGAAGGTGCACTAGCTTACATACCGCCCCGGAGGCAGAGTTGGCGGGCGCGGCGAAGGAGAGGCGGGAGGCCGGCCGGAGCGCGAGGCCGGCCGTGGACCGGAGCGCCGCCGCCATGGATCTGTCGTCGCGCGCGGTTCGCTGCAGACTCGAATCTCGGGGCGCGGGGGTTTCGATCGAGAGGAATCCGGCGAAGAAGCCAAATAAGATGCGCACGACGTCTATCACGGCCGTTGCCGCTGCATGCGGATCGGACCCACCGGTACAGTCAAATCGTATCTGGCCAACCCCTATACCTCGTATATACCGTGAAACAAGAAAAGAAAAACACCAGAACGCCCCACCTTGACCTACGTCGTACTCCAGCGGGCGTTCCAGATTAGTCGGACGAAGAAACGATCGAGAGGAATTCACCTAGCAAAACGGCCAGTGCGTCGTAAGGGGAGATTTTTTTTTTATAATCTTCAATAACCATGATCATATTTTGCTGCATTACCGAGATACATTATCACTCTCATTTTCGTGAAATTGTGAACAATTTATAAAGACCACGAACATTTTTTAAACATGTGAATATATCTGAAATCATGAACATTTTTACAGTTTTCGAACATTTTTCTAAAATCATGAAAACAATGAATTCATGAAGATCTTTATAATATTTGCAAACATTTTATTTAAAACGTGAACATTTTTTAAAATATTTTTCTTGAATAGGCGAACATTTCTAGAAGTGATGAACATATTTTTGGAAATTGGTGGAACAACTTTTGAAATGCATGATCATTTTTTGAATCCGCAAACATTTATGAATCAATAAAATATTTTGTAAGTCACGGACAGTTTTGTATTTTTAGGAAAATTTTCAATTCATGAACATTTTATGAATTGGCGAAATTTTGTTCAATTTCGTTAGTATTTTTTAAATACATGAACTTCTTAAAAAAATCATGAAACTTTTTTGAATTTCTGAACATTTGTTTTCAAAATTGCGAACACTTTTTGAATATGGGAACATTTTTAAAAATATCATGAACATTTTCTAATCCACAAACATTTATGAATTATTAAACATTTTATTTCAAAAATCACATTTTTTATTTTAAGAATTTTTTATGTCTTAAATTATTTAAAGTAGGAAAAACAAAGATTGAAAAGAAAAAGAAAAAAGAAAAAATAGGCCCCTCGGACATGGGCCGGCCTAAACAGGCGCGATGTGTCTTCTCCCAACTCACAGAGCGCAATATAGAAGGTTTATACTGTATGAGCCGGTCCAGGCAGGGATTCCCCTTTTTATCACTTATAGGTGACATCGGTGGGTAACATTTTGCAACTTTGAGGGCAATTTCGTTGACGTACCGCCACAAGCAATAGCCCCTTTATTATTAGGTATAGATTGAAGCTAATCAATGGACTTCACTGCCTTCTCAGCATATAGGTATTTCACGAATTGTGAATAATGGTATTGCAAACTAAGCACATAAGGACTAGGTATTGCTAATTTCTTAATGGGACTAGTATAACTAAAATTGAGCAAATTTTTACCAGCTTTAGGTACCACGAGGACCTGTTCAAGAGCTAAATGGAGTCGTGAAGTGAAGTTGTCTCTTAGTCAGCTCTTGAAAGATCATGATGTGTCTGCACAGAACGCATTGAGCAATGAAGCATGGAAGTATGGAAGCATGGACAAAGTAATACTTTTCAACTGAATACCAAGTTCAGCATGTCATTTGATGCTAGCCAAGTCAAGCAATAGGAGCAAGATTTGAAAAAAGCTTATCGAAGTGTCAAAGATTCGACATCTGAGAATGGTTTTGGATGGAATAAAGATAGAACGATGGTAGATGCACTAGCGAGTGTTTCGGGAGTGCAGCGTTTCTGCATCCAGGCTCAGCTGCACCTCCCAATGAACAGTAAAATTGAAAAAATAGCAAAAATGTTCAAACAAATCTAAAATTTTTACACATGAAAGTTAAGAGAATCTTCTAGGTGCGTGCCAAATTTCAAGTTTTTTGGACATTTGAGAAGATCGTGGCAAAAATAACAAATTTGGCTTGTCAAAGAAACTTTCAAGAAGTGCATTGTGTAGACCGAATTTTGTTTTTTTCACCACGAGGTCATCAAATGTCCAAACACCTTGAAAATTTGCACGCACCTAAAATAATCTCTCATCCTGCATGTGTAAAAATTTCAGATTTTTTTGAATTTGTTTGCTATTTTTTTCGAATTTACTCTTCACCGGGAGTAGATGAGCCCGTGCACCGTTTTGAATTATCGGTGTTTCGGCTGCATTTGCTGCTCGTAAGAACAGCAAGGGTGCCCTCCAATGTGGGATAAGTCTTTCCATAGTATGATGAATTGGCTTCGCTCTACGAAGGTTAGTGCGATATTATTACTTGTATTTTTTTACATCATGTTTGAGTCATATTTTTGTTGATGGCACTTAATTTTTTGAACATGACATATAGGTCACTATGCTCGTGGTATGGACTATTATGCAAGCAAGGTAACTAATGTGGTGAATTATGTTGATGAAAAGCCTAATTCTTATCAGTCGCCATCACCTACTTTACAAGGTGCAAGTGAATATGGTTTCCATTTTCCTATTGAAGGAGAGACTCGAGATTTAAATGTGGATAATGCCCAGCATTTATCATCACCTTTGCAACAATTGAAAACTACACCAAGCTCCACACAACCACCTACAGAGAAGCCTAGCAAAAAAAGCAGAAGCGGGGTACTAGTAAACCTTCAGATGGATTTCACGAGCGATATCTGAAGTTCAAGCAGGAAGAAATAGACCGATTTGCAGCAATTGAGGAGAAGAAAGCAGGTATCTAGGAGAGAGAAGAAAACAGAGGATCCCTACAACATTAATAAGTGCATTACAACTCTTGAAGATTTAGGGGGACTACAATTGAGTGAAATTCCGATGGCATGAGATATCTTCGAAGCAAAGAATAACAGGGAAGTTTTCTTGTCATTTTCAAGTAATGAACTACGATTGGCTTGGATTAAAATGGAGATTGCATGTAGCAACCTGGAATAGAACTAACATCTCGTGGCGTCATCTGGTGGTTAGCATATATTTTGGTCATGTGGCGATTAGATATATGTTGGTCATGTGGTGTGGTTAGCATATATATTTTTGTAGTTCGTGAAGTCCAGTATTTTGTATTATCAAATATGTATCTGCACCTATGCTAAAGGGGTGGGATCAAAATTATATAATGAAGTAAAACTTTAATATCCCAGTACATGGATGCTGACACAACTTGCAAGCCTTATCACTATGTCTATCTTCTATGTGATACATATTGCTCCCACATATGATGTGCTATATTATCTCCCATTTGATTTCCTGCTTCCCTTGAATAGTTGAAAGCATGTATGTCAGCATGATAGTTATGGTCTCCATTTGGTACATCAACAACCCGCTCCTGATCACAATATCCATGGTAGCATGTCGAAGATCAAATAGTTCCTTGTAATTTTGTGGCCTTTGACGAACTCTTCCTTTTTCATTTAAATGATACATAGTACCACAATATGGAGCAAGAAACTGTGGCGTGTTTGCATAACCAACATCCATGATATAAAATTTACCACCAGGCACTTCGAAACCGTGATTAAGTGCATCATGTAGAACTCCTGCATCTGAAGCTGATCCATCCCAACCAGGATGTATATGCACAAATTTCAAAGAAAAATCGCAAGCAACCATAACATTCTGCGAGATTGTTTGCTTCATATTTCTGTATGGCTCTTGATGACCCAACCGAAGCTTTAATAGGGATGTGAGTACCGTATATATCACCAATACAGTTCTGCACAAAAACAAGACACATCCGTCTCCTCCACTGCCCACCACCAAACCGGCAGAATTGCGCCGCACAGCTGTCGCCCTGATTCGAACGCCTTGCAACCGCCGCCATGCCGCCGAAGAAGGTCTCAAAGAGCAAGACGGGGTTCTTCGTAGTGTGGGCGAAGCCGTCCGACAACTTCGGCGTCGAGTTCTGCGACGACCACCGGCGCTGCTGGCTCGACACATACCACACTATCGACGAGGCCACACGTGCGTATGATGTGGCTGCGTGGCGTGCCAGGAGGCCGAGGACGGAGCTCAACTTCCCAGAGATTGAGACCCGTGCGGATGCGGAGTTCCTCATGCCAGAGAATTTCCGGATGGACGAGATGATAAAGAAATAAGAAGAAGCCGGTCATTCGCGTTGCCGACCCCTCGACGAGGCCGGGGATGAAGAAGGGGCTGAAGAAGGAGGACGAGGCCGACCCCTCGACGTGATCCCTGTTAAGTCTGACTCATCGAACTAGGTGACTCGAAGGAGTAGGACGAGGGGTGCAACGACCCTAGCAAGGATGTGTTCTGGCAGCAGTTCAAGTGCTCTGATGACGAGTATTTTCATCTTCGATGTAGTTCAAGTAGTTGCTTGAACTAGTAGTAGTCCTTGGAGTAGTAGTATTTTGATGGATGTAGTAGTTTGAACTATGTTTTAATTAGAACTGTGTTTAATTATGTTTTAATTAGAACCATGTTTAGTCATGTTTCAAATGAAGTAGTAGTTGAACTTGCTATGTTTGAGTTATGTTTGAAATGAAGTAGTAGTTCAACTTGTTTTACATCTTCAAATATATCATCTGTTGGAGTAGGACACCAAATACACATCATATGTTCTAGTTGGCTCTTTTATGGAGATCTAAAAAATACTTTTACATCTTCAATTATCTCTCTCTCTCTCTCTCTCTCTCTCTCTCCTCTCTCATATATTATTTTGCTTATTAGGAACACGTGTAGGGATTGACTCTAATAGTTCGTGTGTTGCTTCCAAAATTTGGTGGAATTATATACACACAATTATACTTCTCAATTTATCTCTCTTGAATTCTCATCGTAGCTACAATTATTTTCAAGGTATCCAATAGGTTTTTCTACTTCCTTAGATTACTATGGGTGTGACTATATAACATCTAGATGTGAGATAAGTCTTTTTTTTTCCGACAGAAGTGTGACAAAAAAATGCAAGCGACGTGTGCACTACACAGAAATTGATCTCGTGAACCCATATTAGGAAATGACAGCTCCTACCGCTCCAACCAACAACTGTTGTTGACAATTAGTAAACCGGAAACATTTAGGAACATAGCACAGCGTCCAGATTAGAGAACATGTTTGAATTTTTTTGGAACTTTTTTAAAGATTGTGATTTTATTTTTGAAATGTCCGATATTTTTAAAACAAAAACAATTTTGAAATTTTGAAAATGTATTTTCAAATGTGAATAAACTTTATAATTCAGTTTTTTAAATAACAACAATATTTGGTATTCAGAACAATTTCTTCTCAAACAAAATTTGAAAACATACACAATTTTTTAAAATCCCCGAACAGTTTTAGAGTGTTTATTCTATTTTCAATTTAATAATACATTTTCAACAAAAAAATTGCTTGTACAATTTAAAAAATGTTGAAATTTTGAAATGTTCATGCATCTCAAAAAGTTGGGTCCAACTATGTCACATCTTGATGTGAGATAATACCTCACATCTAATTATGACATCATCCCACATCAGCAGATAAATGAGCCTCACCATTGTATTGTTTGTTTCTTTTCTTTTGTTTTCTTACTATTTTTTGTCTGTCACCCACGAAAAAGTCACGCACCCACTCTGCCGCAACTCAGAAAAAAAGGTCGGACCCTAGTTACGAGTTGATGGTGGACTTGCAATTGGGGCAAAACAAAGTCGGGTCTAGGTTGCGAGTTGAGGACAGACTCACAGCTGGGACAAAAACAAGGTCGGGCCCCAGGGTGGGATTGCAACTTAGACAAAAAAAGGCCGGGCCCCCGTTGCGAGTCGTGTGTGGACTTGCAACTGGAAAAAAAGGGGACACCAGTTGCGAGTCGAGGGTGGACTTGCAATTGAGACAAAAAAACAGGCCCAGTTGCGAGTCAAGGGTGGATTTGCAACTGGGACAAAAAAAAGATCACACTCTAGTTGCGAGTCGAGGGTGGAGTTGCAACTAGGACAAAAAAATGTTAGACCCAATGGCGAGTCGAGGGTGGACTTACAATTGGGACAAAAAAAGATCGGGCCCCTAGTTGCGAGTAAGGGTGGACTTGCAACTAGGACAAAAAATGTTGGACCCAGTTGTGAGTCGACGGTAGATTTGCAATTGGACAAAATGTTGACCCAGTTACGAGTCAAGGTTGGACTATCAACTTGGGGAAAACGATCGAGTCCAGTTGTGAACCGATGGTGGACTTGTAACCGGACAAAAACAGTCGGGCCCAGCTGCGAGTCAAGAGTGGACTTGCAATTGGGACTAAAAAAGACAGGCTCCAGTTGCGAGTTGGGTGAACTTGCAACTCGAACAAAACAAAATTGAGCCTCAGTTGCAAGTCGAGGGTGGACTTAAAACTGCGGCAAAAAAGTTTCAGCCCAGCTGGGATTCAAGGATGAAATTGCGGCTGAGAGAAAAAAAATATCAAAGTCCAGTTGTGAGTCGAGCATGAGATTGCAACTTAGACAAAATAAGGTCGGACTTGAGTTGCAAGTTGAGGGTAGACTTGCAATTCGGAAAGAAAAAACAACCCATGTTTAGTGGTGGACAGCCAACAAAGAGCAAAAGAAAAACCTAGGACATAAAAATAGACGACAAACATAGTGAACACAAGGTTAGATGTGACATAATTATGTCACATCTAGATGTGTGTTAGACAGTCTCATTCTGTTTTATAAAAAGCTAAAGTAACAATCGCTAGTAGCACGGAAGGTATGAATTAACACAAAATTACATCTCTATTCTCCCACGTAAGTCGTTTTGGCCGTTCAATCTTACATTATTAGGAACAGAGCGCGTTGGTTTTCTCGTCTTGTTCTTCTCTACCTACCTCGTCCTCCGATCCGTCCTCCTCGTGATCCGACGAGCCCCGGCGGCCCGGCCCAATCAATCGCACACGTGAACATACCAATTCCGACGAGGGCAAGGAAGTGAAAGCAAAGATCCGGCCACCCCCTGTATGTAGACTCTAGTCGTCAGTATTACGCGCTCAACCGGCGATAAAATATTCAAACTGAGCATATACTAGGAGTAGTAATTACGAACTCACCCGGGTGGCCCGTCGTCGAAGCCACGGTGCTGCCCACCGGTGTACATCGTCCGCTGCAGAATAATTGAACCGGACGAGTTAATCAGCAGACGCGCACGTACGAAGGTTTCAGATCGGGGTAAGTTTACTACTACTTGCTACAGAAGAAAACTAACAGACGATGATGTGCTAGATCCGTATATACGTACCGCCCTGGTGCTGGCGGACGCGGGGCCGCCGGTGGAGGAGGAGAGGCGCGAGGCCCGCCGGAGCGCGAGGCCGACAGTGGAGCGGAGCACGGCCGCCATCGATCGGTCGCCGCGGTTCGTAGCAGAGTCGAATATCGGGGCGTGGGTGGGGAGTTTCGATCGATCGAGGGGAAACCTACGGAAGGAGCTTAACTTTGGTTGATCTGAGTTCCGCGGGTGGAGCTTCGTTGATGGACGAAGATCGTTCGGATGGTTCGCAATATGTACTACTCCAATACGTGTATGAGTCGCTCAAAAAAAAACCGCGTATGAGACCGTGCCGGAGAGAGACACCGGAGGAAGTACCTGTTTTTTTTTCCTTTTGAGCGGTGAGGACATACGTTTTTTTAGGCCAATGATAGGCGCCGGCGCACCGGTCCAACGACTCAGCCGGACGCCGTGCGGCCACACGATTAGCACCTCCAGGACCGCGCGTTTCAGCAATCTATCCACGCCCGCCCCTTTCTTCTTCCTCGCTTCAGATCCACCATAATCCCCACATGGGGCGACACCACCCCGCTGCCCACCAGCTCACCGCGGCCGCCCACCCGCTCACGGCCGCCGCTCGCCGGCTCACCGCGGCACAACACGCAGTGGCCATTCGCCCCGCTGGACAGTTGCAGCAAAAATCTCTACTTCAACCGGTTCCAGCAAAATCAATTGTTTTTTCCAGCAGAAAAACATAAAGGTTGAAGCAAAAAATACCAACGCAGTCACCGCCGATGCCACCACAGCACCTTCTCGTCGGTTGAAGCAAATCCCCTGGTTGGTTCCAACAAAATCAAATACAGTTTCCAACAAAGAACAAAATCAAAAACTGGTTCCGGCAAAAGTAGAAGATGGTGGTAGCAAAAATCAAAATACGGTGGTAGCAAATTTCTAGCCGGTTCCAGCAAAATCAAAAGAAGTTAGTAGCAAAAATCTGGGCTGGTTCCAGCAAAAGAAGCCACCTCGTCGGCTTTCCAGCAAAGAAAAAATTGGAGCACCGATGCGGACCGTCGATGCTCTCGACAACACCGGTAGTAGTATCTAGCAGCGCTAGTTGCAACATCTTCGCATGCCCCCCATCGACGCACGCCGCTTGTATCATCTCAACCAGCCAGTTGTAGCACCGCCCGTCGCCGGTTCCAGCAAAAAAGCTGGCCGGTTGTAGCACACAATCCCAGCCCCGCCCGACGCCGCCCGCCCCCGTCGCAGCTCTGTGTTGCCCGGTTGTAGTACATCGAGATGGCGGTTCCAACTTCGGCTGACGCAGGTTGCAGCATGCCTCGCTGTTGTGCCACTCACCGGTGACCGGTCGCCGCTTGTAGCATGGCCTCGTCGGAGCTTGCAGCGCAGATGCGAGAGGAGACGGGGTGTGGTGGCGCACGGCCAGGCCGTCGCCCCAGGCTAGCGGTTGTTCGTCATGGCGGGTTGCAGCACACAACCTCAGCTGACTCGACGCCGACGACCTCACCTACTGACGATGGGTGGCCGGGGGCGGCGGGCAGCCATGCCATTGCTGGCGATTTGTTTGAGGAGAAAAGCTTAGGTGCGGGATGAAGAAGAGCAAATGACGGTATGTGGAGAAGGTGCGAGAGGATAAGGCAGGGAAAAAGCGGTAGGGTGGGCCTACTAGCAGCAACCGTTAAAGCGAGTGCGCGCATGAACGGCCGAAAGGTTCGGCCGACGTGTAGACTGTTGGAAATATGCCCTAGAGGCAATAATAAAGTGGTTATTATTATATTTCCTTGTTCATGATAATTATCTATTGTTCACGCTATAAGTGTATTAAGCAGAAACCGTAATACATGTGTGAATACATAGATCGTAATATGTCCCTAGTAAGCCTCTAGTTAACCAGCTCGTTGATCAATAGATGGTCATGGTTTTCTGACCATGGACATTGGATGTCGTTGATAACGGGATCACATCATTAGGAGAATGATGTGATGGACAACACCCAATCTTAAGCATAGCAAAAGATCGTGTAGTTCGTTTGCTAAAGCTTTTCTAATGTCAAGTATCATTTCCTTAGACCATGAGATTGTGCAACTCCCGGATACCGTAAGAATGCTTTGGGTGTGCCAAACGTCACAACGTAACTGGATGGCTATAAAGATGCACTACATGTATCTCCGAAAATATCTGTTGGGTTGTCACGAATCGAGACTGGGATTTGTCACTCCGTATGACAGAGATGTATCTCTGGGCCCACTCGGTAATGCATCATCATAACGAGCTCAATGTGACTAAGGAGTTGGTCACGGGATCATGTGTTACGGAACGAGTAAAGAGACTTGCCGGTAACGAGATTGAACGAGGTATGGGGATACCGACGATCGAATCTCGGGCAAGTAACATGCCGATAGACAAAGGACATTGTATACAGGATTGATTGAATCCCCGACATCGTGGTTCATCCGATGAGATCATCGTGGAACATGTGGGAGCCAACATGGGTATCCAGATCCCGCTGTTGGTTATTGACCGGAGAGATGTCTCGGTCATGTCTATGATACGTCTCCAACGTATCTATAATTTTTTGATTGTTCCATGCTATTATATTATCTGTTTTGAATGTTTAATGGGTTTTAATATACCTTTTAATATTATTTTTGGGACTAACCTACTAACCAAAGGCCCAGTGCAAATTGTTGTTTTTGCGTATTTCAGTATTTCGTAGAAAAGGAATATCAAACAGAATCCAAACGGAATGAAACCTTCGGAAGAGTTATTTTTGGAACAAACGTGATCGAGGAGACTTGGAGTGGCCGTCAAGAAAGAAGCGAGGAGGCCACGAGGCAGGAGGGCGCGCCCAGGGGGTAGGCGCGCCCCCACCCTCATGGGCCCCTCGCAGCTCCACCGATGTACTTCTTCCTCCTATGTATATCCATATACCCCGAAAACATCCAGGAGCACCACGAAACCCTATTTCCACCGCCGCAACCTTCTGTACCCGTGAGATCCCATATTGGGGCCTTTTTCGACGCTCCGCTGGAGGGGAAATCGATCACGGAGGGCTTCTACATCAACACCAGAGCCTCTCCGATGATGTGTGAGTAGTTTACCACAGGCCTTCAGGTCCATAGTTATTAGCTAGATGGCTTCTTCTCTCTCTTTGGATCTCAATACAATGTTCTCCTCGATTCTCTTGGATATCTATTCGATGTAATTCTTTTTGTGGCGTGTTTGTCGAGATCCGATGAATTGTGGGTTTATGATCAAGATTATCTATGAACAATATTTGATTCTTCTCTGAAATCTCTTATGCATGATTTAATATCTTTGCAAGTCTCTTCGAATTATCAGTTTGGTTTGGCCTACTAGATTGACTTTTCTTGCAATGGGAGAAATGCTTAGCTTTGGGTTCAATCTTGCGGTGTCCTTTCCCAGTGACAGGAGGGGCAGCAAGGCACGTATTGTATTGTTGCCATCGAGGATAAAAAGATGGGGTTTATATCATATTGCTTGAGTTTATCCCTCTACATCATTTCATCTTGCCTAATGCGTTACTCTGTTCTTATGAACTTAATACTCTAGATGCATGATGGATAGCGGTCGATGTGTGGAGTAATAGTAGTAGATGCAGAATCATTTCGGTCTACTTGTCGCGGACATGATGCCTATATACATGATCATGCCTAGATATTCTCATAACTATGCGCTTTTCTATCAATTGCTCGACAGTAATTTATTCACCCACCGTAGAATTTGCTATCTTGAGAGAAGCCACTAGTGAAACCTATAGCCCCTGGGTCTATCTTCCATCATAATATTTTCCTATTTACTTTCTTGTTTATTTTGCAATCTTTATAATAAAAATACCAAAAATATTTATCTTATTATCCTTATCAGGTCTCACTTTCGTAAGTGACCGTGAAGGGATTGACAACTCCTTTATCGCGTTGGTTGCGAGGTTCTTGTTTGTTTGTGCAGGTACGAGGGACTTGCGTGTAGTCTCCTACTAGATTGATACCTTGGTTCTCAAAAATTGAGGGAAATACTTACGCTACTGTGTCGCATCACCCTTTCCTCTTCAAGGGAAAACCAACGCAAGCTCAAGAGGTAGCAAGAAGGATTTCTGGTGCCGTTGCCAGGGAGGTTGCACCAAGTCAAGTCAAGATTTGATCTCCCGTTAGTAGGCCATTTCCGGCGCCGTTGCCGAGGAGGTTTACACCAAGTCAAGACATACCAAGTACCCATCACAAACTCTTATCCCTCGCATTACATTATTTGTCATTTGCCTCTCGTTTTCCTCTCCCCCACTTCACCTTTGCCTTTTCTTCACCTTCTTCCCATATGTCTTTTTGTTTGTGTTTCCATGTGCCTTCTATTTGCTTGCATCTTTGCTTGCTAAAAATCTATTGATATGGATCCACTTAAAGTGTTCTACTTGGATCATCTTTGATCCTTATGCGCTCGTGCTGAATCCCCAACTAGCCTAGTTGATGGGAAATCTTTAGATGAGCATGCTCATTTTGTGCGTCATCGTTTGTCTGAAAAGGGGAAGCTCTTATGGTATCAAATAAATAGTTTGCTATGCTATGCTTGGAATCTTTGTGAAATTTATGACTTTACTTGTTGCTCTAAGAACCCTAAAAAACACCTTCCCTACCTATGTGAGTTTAATGATAATGAAATCTTATCTTCTTATGGAAAGGGTGTTTATGGTTTCTATGATATCGGACAAATTGAAGAATTTGTCGTTTTTAAGGGTGCTCATGAAGTTGCTTCTTTGATTGAAAAGTATGATATTACTCTCTACAAATCTGAAAATTCCGACATACTTAAATATTGCTATGAAAATTATGCTCACAATGCCTATGTTAAGGAATTGATTGAGAGAATGACCGTTGCTTTGGAAGAAAATAATGATATGCACGAATCTATAGATAATTATGATTCTGATGATTTGATTGAAATATCCCTTGATGAACATGATGCTTGCTATTATTATAGCCATGATGCCAATATTTATGGAGATGAATTTGCTATAATTCCTTATGTTAAACACAAGATTATTACTATTGCACCCATACTTGAGAGTTCCTTGAATGAAAAGCATGATTGCAATGATTTTACTATACATTTTATTGATGACAATTGTGCTAATAATATGCAAAACCCTAAGCTTGGGGATGCTGGTTTTGATATGACTACTACTTGTTGCAATGATCATGATTGGGGTGATTCTTCTTATGATCTTGAAAATTTATTTAAGCCCCATGATGAATATGATATTGATAATAGTGTTTGAAATAATATTGAAAGTGAGTTTGGAAGAGTGTCAACTTTAGATCCCACATATTTAGATAATGTTCAAGTTTTTGATAGAAGTGGGTTTGGAGAGGTCATGACTTTAGTTAATGTTAATCCCACTATTTTGGAAGAGTATCAACTTTGCATACATGTGGATCGTGTTAAGAATATGTTTTGTGATAGCTATATTGTTGAATTTGCTTATGATCCTACATATAATTATTATGAGAGATGAAACTATGGTTTTAGAAATTTTCATGTTACTAAATTACCTCTCGTTATGTTGAGATTGCTATTGTTTCTTTCCGCTTCCTTGCATATGCTAGTTTTTGCTTGCCTTGATAATTTGTTTGCCTATAAGATGCCTATGCATAGGAAGTATGTTAGACTTAGATGTGTTTGTCACATGTTTTATGATGCTCTCTTTGTGCTTCAATTCTTGTCTTTCATTTGAGCATCATTGAAACCTCTTCGCCTAGCTAGGGGCGTTAAACGATAGCGCTTGTTGGGAGGCAACCCAATTTTATTTTTGTTTCTTGTTTTTTGTTCCTGTTTAGTAATAAATTATTCATCTAGCTTATGTTTAGATGTGGTTTTATGTTTTTAATTAGTGTTTGTGCCAAGTAGAACCTTTGGGAAGACTTGGGGGAAGTCTTTGCGATCTTGCTGTAAAAAACAGAAACTTTAGCGCTCACGAGATTTGCTGCCATTTTTCACTAGAGAGTGCAATTAGATTGATTTTTTTGAAGATGATTAATAGACAAATTCCTCACGTCCAACAATTTATTTCAGAATTTTTTGGGCTACAGAGGTATTCTAAACCTACATATTACTATAGACTGTTCTGTTTTTGACAGATTCTGTTTTTCGTGTGTTGTTTGCTTATTTTGATGAATCTATGACTAGTATCGGGGGGTATGAACCATAGAGAAGTTGGAATACAGTAGGTTTAACACCAATATAAATAAAGAATGATTTCATTACAGTACCTTGAAGTGGTGGTTTGCTTTGTTATACTAACGGAGCTCATGAGATTTTCTGTTAAGTTTTGTGTTGTGAATGTTTTCAAGTTTTGGGTAAATATTTGATGGATTTTGGAATAAGGAGTGGCAAGATCCTAAGATTGGGGGATGCCCAAGGCACCCCAAGGTAAAATTCAAGGACAGCCAAAAGCCTAAGCTTGGGGATGCCCCGGAAGGCATCCCCTCTTTGTCTTCGTCCATCGGTAACTTTACTTGATGCTATATTTTTATTCACCACATGATATGTGTTTTGCTTGGAGCGTCTTGTATGATTTGAGTCTTCGCTTTTTAGTTTACCACAATCATACCCTATTTGCGATTAGCCACAACAAACTGAAACAGTTAGATAGATCAACATGTGTGTGCTAGACGGGCACACCCATTCTAATTAAAAGACGTGTGCTGACATTGCCTATTGCGGTGCACCCTATGGTGCAAACGCCATGTACGCAGCCGAGAAGGCGTACGTGTCCATGTTACGCCTTCCAGGAATAGTGCCGCACTTATAACCATCAGTAAATTTTGAGCATGCGTCCCGTCACATTCCAAATTACAAACCTGTTCACACCGATCAAAAGCTAAACGGTTTCCCACTTAGGAGCGTATTACTACGCGGTTATAAATACTACTACTCCAAGATGACTGCACATTCCTCCTCAACTCCTCATCCACAAAAGTCAAAAACAAACAAGTCATTCATCATTGTTCCCTTGCGTCCGTCATGGCCAGCGTGAGTTCTGGGTCGAGAGATTGCGACCAGGTTGAGGCGAGCCTGGAAGCGGGAGCACGAGAGATGTCCCGCCTCGCCGCGATAGCAGCCAACATGTCCCGCCGCACAGCCGTAGTAGCAGAGAGGTCCTGCTGCACCGCCGAAGTAGTAGGGAGGACCTGCCGCGCCGTCGATGCGGCAGACCGGTCCGGCCGCGCCGCAGAAGCAGAAGAGATGTCCCGCCGCGCTGCGAATGTAGCGGACTGGTTCGGCCACGCCGCGGAAGCAAAAGAGATGTCTCGTCGCACTGCGAATGTAGTAGAGATGTCCTCCCTTGCCGCGGCGGCCTAGGAAAATGCCTCGCGGGCAGGCGAGGACTCTTACAGGCGCATGCGTGCCCTCGTCCATAGGCAGATGGATCAGATCTCCAGGTGGGCGAGGTTGCAGGATGACCTGCAAGCCTCACTTGAATAGTTGATACGTCTCCAACGTATCTATAATTTTTGATTGCTCCATGCTATATTATCTACTGTTTTGGACATTATTGGGCTTTATTATCCACTTTTATATTATTTTTGGGACTAACCTATTAACCGGAGGCCCAACCCAGAATTGCTGTTTTTGCATGTTTTAGGGTTTCAAAGAAAAGGAATATCAAACGGAGTCCATACGAAATGAAACCTTCGGGAACGTGATTTTTTCAACGAACAAGACCCAGGAGACTTGGACCCTACGTCAAGAAAGAAAAGAGGAGGCCACGAGGTAAGGGGCGCGCCTACCCCCCAGGCGCGCCCTCCATCCTCATGGGCCCCCTGTTGCTCCACCGACGTACTCCTTCCTCCTATATATACCTACGTACCCCCAAACAATCAGATACGGAGCCAAAACCCTAATTCCACCGCCGCAACTTTCTGTATCCACGATATCCAATCTTGGGGCCTGTTCCGGAGCTTCGCCGGAGGGGGCATCGATCACGGAGGGCTTCTACATCAACACCATAGCCCCTCCGTTGAAGTGTGAGTAGTTTACCTCAGACCTACGGGTCCATAGTTAGTAGCTAGATGGCTTCTTCTATCTTTTTGGATCTCAATACAATGTTCTCCCCCTCTCTTGTGGAGATCTATTCGATGTAATCTTCTTTTTGCGGTGTGTTTGTTGAGACCGATGAATTGTGGGTTTATGATCAAGTGTATCTATGAATAATATTTGAATTTTCTCTGAATTCTTTTATGTATGATTGGTTATCTTTGCAAGTCTCTTCGAATTATCAGTTTGGTTTGGCCTACTAGATTGATCTTTCTTGCAATGGGAGAAGTGCTTAGCTTTGGGTTCAATCTTGCGGTGTCCTTTCCCAGTGACAGTAGGGGCAGCAAGGCACGTATTGTATTGTTGCCATCGAGGATAACAAGATGGGGTTTTCTTCATATTGCATGAGTCTATCCCTCTACATCATGTCATCTTGCTTAAGGCGTTACTTTGTTTTTAACTTAATACTCTAGATGCATGCTGGATAGCGATCGATGAGTGGAGTAATAGTAGTAGATGCAGGCAGGAGTCGGTCTACTTGTCTCGGATGTGATGCCTATATACATAATCATACCTAGATATTCTCATAACTATGCTCAATTCTGTCAATTGCTCAACAGTAATTTGTTCACCCACCGTAGAATACTTATGCTCTCGAGAGAAGCCACTAGTGAAACCTATGGCCCCCGGGTCTATCTTCATCATATTAATCTCCTACTACTTAGTTATTTCCTTTGCTATTTACTTTGCCTTTATTTTACTTTGCATCTTTATCACAAAAATACCAAAAATATTATCTTATCATATCTATCAGATCTCACTCTTGTAAGTGGCCTTATAGGGATTGACAACCCCTATTTGCGTTGGTTGCAAGGATTTATTTGTTTTGTGCAGGTATGAGGGACTCGCGGGTAGCCTCCTACTGGATTGATACCTTGGTTCTCAAAAACTGAGGGAAATACTTACACTACTTTGCTGCATCATCCCTTCCTCTTCGGGGAAAACCAACGTAGTGCTCAAGAGGTAGCAAGAAGGATTTCTGGCACCGTTGCCGGGGAAGTCTACGCAAAAGTCAACATACCAAGTACCCATCACATACCCTTATCTCCCGCATTACATTATTTGCCATTTGCCTCTCGTTTTCCTCTCCCCCACTTCACCCTTGTCGTTTTATTTGCCCTCTCTCTCTCTCTATCCTCCCTCTCTTTCTCTATTTGCCTCTTTTTTGCCCACTTGCTTTTTGTTTGCTTGTGTGTTAGTTTGTTTGCTTGTCGTTATGGCTAGTCCCTTATCTTCTCCGTTGTCTCCCAAGAATGAAATTCTAAATTTTAAGCAAAGGGAGGGAGAAAATCTAAAAGATGCTTGGTATAGAATTTGCAATGCTCAAAATTGATCTACTAGGAAGCAATCTACTTCCGTTCTCCTTCGCAATTTTTATGTAGGCATTACTCCTTGGCATAGATATGTTCTTGAAACTATTACCGGAGGGAATTTCTTGGGTAGCCATACTTTTGATTCTTATAATGCTATGATAGATTCATTTGGCTCACCCCCTCTCTTGGTTAATGGAACTATATTAACTTTGGAGCATGTAATGCAAAGGCTTGAAATTATTGAAAATAAGGTTGCTACCATAGAGTTAATTGAAAATTTGGATAAAAAGATTCACAGCCGAATCTCTCAATATGGATCTAAAGTAGGAGTTACTTTGAGAAATATTAAAGAAAAGGAACCCATAGTTAATGAGAAAATAAATCATGATTCTACTAGGATCGATAAACTTGAGGATATTATTACCAACTTGGGAACCACTTTTTCTTCCGTAAAGAATACTCCAAGTCCTTCCACTGAAGTTGCCAAGCTTATGTATGTTCCTAAAAATAAGGGTGAATCCTCTAGTAAGGAAAATGCGGATCTCAAATCTATAAGTATTCATCCCAATCTTTTTGCTATCATTAAGGAACCATTTGTTACAAATGAATTTTTCGATCTTGTGCCTAAAAGTTTGATAATTAATAAAAAGAAAGAAATTCCTAAAGATGGTAGATGCCTAATTGAAGAATTGCCTACCAAAGATGACAATACCTAGATCTATTCTTGCTTGTTATGCCTAGCTAGGGGCGTTAAACGATAGCGCTTGTTGGGAGGCAACCCAATTTTATTTTTATTCCTTACTTTTTGCTCCTGATTAGTAATAAAATAATTTATCTAGCCTCTGTTTTGGTTGTATTTTTTGTTTTTAACTAGTGTTTGTGCCAAGTAGAACCGTTGGGAAGACTTGGGGAAAGTCTTGTTGAACTTGCTGTAAAAACAGAAACTTTAGCGCTCACGAGAACTTCTGTCATTTTTATTTGGAAGTGATATTTAGTTAATTATTTTTGAAGATGATTAATAGATAAATTTCTCACGTCCATAAATTTATTTTAAATTTTTTGGGGTTCCAGATCTTGCGCTAGCTACATATTACTACAGACTGTTCCGTTTTTGACAGATTCTGTTTTTTGTGTGTTGTTGCTTATTTTGATGAATCTATGGCTAGTAAAATAGTTTATAAACCATAGAGAAGTTGGAATACAGTAGGTATAACACCAATATAAATAAAAGAATGAGTTCATTATAGTACCTTGAAGTGGTCTTTTATTTTCTTTCGCTAACGGAGCTCACGAGATTTTCTACTTTAAGTTTTGTGTTGTGAAGTTTTCAAGTTTTGGGTAAAGATTTGATGGATTATGGAACAAGGAGTGGCAAGAGCCTAAGCTTGGGGATGCCCATGGCACCCCCAGGATAATCTAAGGACACCTAAAAGCCAAAGCTTGGGGATGCCCCGGAAGGCACCCCCTCTTTCGTCTACTTCTATCGGTAACTTTACTTGGAGCTATATTTTTATTTGCCACATGATATGTGTTTTACTTGGAGCGTCTTGTATGATTTGAGTCTTTTCTTGTTAGTTTACCACAATCATACTTGCTGTACACACCTTTTGATAGAGCCATACATGATTTGGAATTTGTTAGAATACTCTATGTGCTTCGCTTATATCTTTTGAGTTATATAGTTTTGCTCTAGTACTTCACTTATATCTTTTAGAGCACGGTGGTGGATTTGTTTTATAGAAACTATTGATCTCTCATGCTTCACTTAGATTATTTTGAGAGTCTTAATAGCATGGTAATTTGCTTAAAATCCTAATATGCTAGGTGTTCAAGATTAGTAAAATTTTCTTAAGAGTGTTTTGAATACTAAGAGAAGTTTGATGCTTGATGATTGTTTTGAGATATGGAGGTAATAATATCAAAGTCATGCTAGTTGAGTAGTTATGTAATTGAGAAATACTTGTGTTGAAGTTTGCAAGTCCCGTAGCATAGACGTATGGTAAAAGTTATGCAACAAATTTGAAACATGAGGTGTTATTTGATTGTCTTCCTTATGAGTGGCGGTCGGGGACGAGCGATGGTCTTTTCCTACCAATCTATCCCCCTAGGAGCATGCGCGTAGTACCGAGGTTTTTGATGACTTGTAGATTTTTGCAATAAGTATGTGAGTTCTTTATGACTAATGTTGAGTCCATGGATTATACGCACTCTCACCCTTCCATCCTTGCTAGCCTCTTCGGTACCGTGCATTGCCCTTTCTCACATTGAGAGTTGGCGCAAACTTCGCCGGTGCATCCAAACCCCGTGATATGATACGCTCTTTCACACATAAACCTCCTTATATCTTCCTCAAAACATCCACCATACCTACCTATTATGGCATTTCCATAGCCATTCCGAGATATATTGCCATGCAACTTTCCATCGTTCCGTTCATCATGACACATTCATTATTGTCATATTGCTTAGCATGATCATGTAGTTGACATAGTATTTGTGGCAAAGCCACCGTTCATAATTCTTTCATACATGTCACTCTTGGTCCATTGCATATCCCGGTACACCGCCGGAGGCATTCATATAGAGTCATCTTTTGTTCTAGTATCGAGTTATAATCATTGAGTTGTAAATAAATAGAAGTGTGATGATCATCATTTTCTAGAGCATTGTCCCAAGTGAGAAATAAATAAATAAAGAGAAAGGCCATAAAAAAAAGAGAAGGCCCCCCAAAAAGAGAAAGGCCATAAAAAAAGAGAAGGCCCAAAAAAGAAAAAGAAAATGAGAGAAAAAGAGAGAAGGGACAATGTTACTATCCTTTGCCACACTTGTGCTTCAAAGTAGCACCTTAGTCTTCATGTTAGAGAGTCTCTTGTTTTGTCACTTTCATATACTAGTGGGAATTTTTCATTATAGAACTTCGCTTGTATATTTCAACAATGGGCCTCCTCAAGTGCCCTAGGTCTTCGTGAGCAAGCAAGTTGGATGCAGACCCACTAGTTTCTTTTGTCGAGCTTTCATAAATTTATAGCTCTAGTGCATCCGTTGCATGGTAATCCTTACTCCTTGCATTAACATCAATCGGTGGGCATCTCCATAGCCCATTTATTAGCCTCATTGATGTGAGACTTTCTCCCTTTTTGTCTTCTCCACATAACCCCCCTCATTATATTCTGTTCCACCCATAGTGCTATGTCCATGGCTCGCGCTCAAATATTGCGTGAAACTTTATAGGTTTGAGATTACTAAAGTATGAAACAATTGCTTGGCTTGTCATCGGGGTTGTGCATGATGAGAGCATTCTTGTGTGACGAAAATGGAACATGACTAAACCATATGATTTTGTAGGGATGAACTTTCTTTGGCCATGTTATTTTGAGAAGACATAATTGCTTAGTTAGTATGCTTGAAGTATTATTATTTTTATGTCAATATGAACTTTTGTCTTGAATCTTTCAGATCTGAATATTCATACCACAATTAAGAAGAATTACATTAAAATTATGCCAAGTAGCACTTCGCATCAAAAATTCTGTTTTTATCATTTACCTACTCGAGGACGAGCAGGAATTAAGCTTGGGGATGCTTGATACGTCTCCAACGTATCTATAATTTTTGATTGCTCCATGCTATATTATCTACTGTTTTGGACATTATTGGGCTTTATTATCCACTTTTATATTATTTTTGGGACTAACCTATTAACCGGAGGCCCATCCCAGAATTGTTGTTTTTTGCCTGTTTTAGGGTTTCGAAGAAAAGGAATATCAAACGGAGTCCAAACGGAATGAAAACTACGGGAACGTGATTTTCTCAACGAACAAGACCCGGGAGACTTGGACCCTACGTCAAGAAAGAAAAGAGGAGGCCACGAGGTAGGGGGGCGCGCCTACCCCCCCAGGCGCGCCCTCCACCCTCGTGGCCCCCCTGTTGCTCCACCGACGTACTCCTTCCTCCTTTATATACCTACGTACCCCCAAACAATCAGATACAGAGCCAAAACCCTAATTCCACCGCCGCAAATTTCTGTATCCACGAGATCTCATCTTAGGGCCTGTTCCGGAGCTCCACCGGAGGGGGCATCGATCACGGAGGGCTTCTACATCAACACCATAGCCCCTCTGATGAAGTGTGAGTAGTTTACCACAGACCTACGGGTCCATAGTTAGTAGCTAGATGACTTCTTCTCTCTTTTTGGATCTCAATACAATGTTCTCCCCCTCTCTTGTGGAGATCTATTCAATGTAATCTACTTTTTGTGGTGTGTTTGTTGAGATCGATGAATTGTGGGTTTATGATCAAGTCTATCTATGAATAATATTTGAATCTTCTCTGAATTCTTTTATGTATGATTGGTTATCTTTGCAAGTCTCTTAGAATTATCAGTTTGGTTTGGCCTACTAGATTGATATTTCTTGCAATGGGAGAAGTGCTTAGCTTTGGGTTCAATCTTGCGGTGTCCTTTCCCAGTGACAGTAGGGGCAGCAAGGCACGTATTGTATTGTTTCCATCAAGGATAACAATATGGGGTTTTCTTCATATTGCATGAGTCTATCCCTCTACATCATGTCATCTTGCTTAAGGCGTTACTCTATTTTTAACTTAATACTCTAGATGCATGCTGGATAGCGATCGATGAGTGGAGTAATAGTAGTAGATGCAGGCAGGAGTCGGTCTACTTGTCTCGGACATGATGCCTATATACATAATCATACCTAGATATTCTCATAACTATGCTCAATTCTGTCAATTGCTCAACAGTAATTTGTTCAACCACCGTAGAATACTTATGCTCTCGATAGAAGCCACTAGTGAAACCTATGGCCCCCAGGTCTATCTTCATCATATTAATCTCCTACTACTTAGTTATTTCCTTTGCTATTTACTTTGCCTTTATTTTACTTTGCATCTTTATCACAAAAATACCAAAAATATTATCTTATCACATCTATCAGATCTCACTCTCGTAAGTGGCCTTATAGGGATTGACAACCCCTATTTGCGTTGGTTGTGAGGATTTATTTGTTTTGTGCAGGTACGAGGGACTCACGCGTAGCCTCTTACTGGATTGATACCTTGGTTCTCAAAAACCGAGGGAAATACTTACGCTACTTTGCTGCATCATCCCTTCCTCTTCGGGGAAAACCAACGCAGTGCTCATGAGGTAGCAACAGTCTACCGACGTCATCCGGCAACTAAATGAGAGCAATGCGAAGCTCTGGGCCGAGCGCAACCTGCTGAGGGCGAAGATCGTCGGAAGTGCGGAGCAGCAGGAGTAGACCACTGCCTCGTTGAAGAGGACCGACGTTATCGTCGAGAAACTTATGGACGGGAATAACAAGCTGCGCATCGAGCGCAGCAGGCTGGTGGAGGAATCCGTGGATGCTCTCAAGCAGTATCTTGAGGACAAGAAAGATCTCGTTGCCGCTCGCCGCGGAGACTAGTTCCCGCGGCCTACAGCAACGCATCAAGAAAGTAGAGATCATCGAGCCAGATCGTTGTCTTCATTCTTCTTTTGCCCTTGTGTCATTCGGGCATTGCTGCATGTGGCTTTTTTAATTATGTTTCTAAATATGTAAGACAATTATTATCCACTGTCATCGTTCTTATATTCATCATGCTTGCTATAAGTCGCAGTCATTGCTATATAGATCCATCGGATCTTACATCAAGATCCGTGCAAAACTTTCTTTTCAGATTTTCATTTTTCTCTCTTAAATCTCAGTCAAGTGAGACATAGCCACGCCGTAGAAGGTGCTCGGGCGCCATTAATGGAGACGTTGGGAGGGAGGTGCGCGGCGGGTAGCGGTCAAAGGGTTCTCCTCCCGATGAGCACGTGTAGGGGTCTGATTGCATGCCTCCCGTACTCAAATAGCTACCCCGCACGACACCTCCTAGCCAATAAAAAAGGGACGCGTGGCCGCACATAATTGGTAAGTCGAACGCCCATGGTTTTAGTCTGTTTCCAATTTGTAACGTGACATCACTTGTTCCAAAATGACTTTGTTGATTGTTAAGGTGTGGGCCTTCGCAAATCGGACAGAAAAATTACCACAGCATGTTGGTGCCATGTCATGAGACCATGCCAAGTTTCATGATTTTTAGGCGTGTTTTGGAATTACAGGAATTAAAAAACCAAGTTTCTGAATCTTTCCGGCCGAGCCACGACGCCCAGATGTTTGAATTTCACTCTCATCTCTTGCATGGGACCTAGAAATTCACCCAAGGACACAAATGTGATTTTTCAAACAACTTTGGTGCACTGGAGCATGTGCTTGTAGTTCAAATTTGAATTATGCACATTAAATGCCCAGAAACTCAATTAATGTATAAAAAAGGACAAACAAACCTGGAATAATTCCAAAATTTAGCACGTTACTTCTATTTGGTCTAATCTGGCTTTGTATAAAAAATAAGGCGGGAGAAGGTAGTGTACGTATGTCATTTCGCACATGGAGGTGACACGTTCCCTCTCGGAAATACGAGCCTTATTGAGGGATGCTCCGGTTTGCAAGAAGCTTACACCAAAGCTTATCTCAATTCGGCCAAAAATATTACTGCAGCATGTTGGTGCCATGTCGTGACACCATGCCAAGTTTCATGATTTTCAGGTGTGTTTTGGAATTACAGAAATTTAAAAACCAAGTTTCTCAATATTTCCAGCTGAGCCACGACACCCAGATGTTTGAATTTCGCTCCCAGCTCTTGCATGGGACCTAGAAATTCACCCAAAGACACACATGTGATTTTTCAAACAACTTTGGTGCACTGGAGCATGTGCTTATAGTTCAAATTTGAATTATGCACATTAAATGCCCAGAAACTCAATTAATGTATAAAAAAGGCCAAACAAACCCGGAATAATTCCAAAATTTAGCACGTTACTTCTATTTGGTCTAATCTAGCTTTGTATAAAAAATAAGGCGAGAGAAGGCAGTGTACGTATGTCGTTTCGCACACGGAGGTGACATGTTCCCTCTCGGAAACACGAGCCTTCTTGAGGGAAGCTCCGGTTTGCAGGAAGCTTACACCAAAGCTTGTCCCAATTCGGCCAAAAATATTACCGCAACATGTTGGTGCCATGTCATGATACCATGCCAAGTTTCATGATTTTCAGGCGTGTTTTGGAATTACAGGAATTAAAAAACCAAGTTTCTCAATATTTCCGGCCGAGCCACGACACCCAGATGTTTGAATTTCACTCCCATCTCTTGCATGGGACCTAGAAATTCACCCAAGGACACACATATGATTTTTCAAACAACTTTGGTGCACTGCAGCATGTGCTTGCAGTTCAAATTTGAATTATGTACATTAAATGCCTAGAAACTCAATTAATATATAAAAAAGGCGAAACGAGCCTGGAATAATTCCAAAATTTAGCACGGTACTTCTATTTGGTCTAATCTGGCTGTGTAAAAAAGCAAGGCGGGAGAAGGCAGTGTACGTATGTCATTTCGCACACGGAGGTGACATGTTTCCTCTCAGAACCACGAGACTTCTTGAGGGAAGCTTCGGTTTGCAAGAAGCTTACACCAAAGCTTGTCTCAATTCAGCCAAAAATATTACTGCAACATGTTGGTGCCATGTCATGACACCATGCCAAGTTTCTTAATTTTCAGGTTGTTTTGGAATTACAGGAATTAAAAAACCAAGTTTCTCAATCTTTCCGGCCGAGCCACGATGCCTAGATGTTTGAATTTCACTCCCATCTCTTGCATGGGACCTAGAAATTCACCTAAGGACACACATGTGATTTTTCGAACAACTTTGGTGCATTGGAGCATGTGCTTGTAGTTCAAATTTGAATTATGCACATTAAATGCCCAGAAACACAATTAATGTATAAAAAGGCGAAACGAGCCTGGAATAATTCCAAAATTAAGCACGGTACTTCTATTTGGTATAATCTGGCCGTGTAAAAAAATAAGACGGGAGAAGGTAGTTTACGTATGTCGTTTCGCACATGGAGGTGACACGTTCCCTCTCGGAACCACGAGCCTTCTTGAGGGAAGCTCCATTTTGCAAAAAGCTTATACCGAAGCTTGTCCCAATTCGGCCAAAAAATTACCGCAGCATGTTGGTGCCATGTCATGATACCATGCCAAGTTTCATGATTTTCAGGCATGTTTTTGGAATTACAGGAATTAAAAAACCAAGTTTCTCAATCTTTCCGGCCGAGCCACGACGCCTAGATGTTTGAATTTCACTTCAATCTCTTGCATGGGACCTAGAAATTCATCCAAGGACACACATGTGATTTTTCAAACAACTTTGGTGCACTGGAGCCTGTGCTTGTAATTCAAATTTGAATTATGCACATTAAATGCCCAGAAACTCAATTAATGTATAAAAAGGCGAAACGATCCCGGAATAATTTCAAAATTTAGCACGGTACTTCTATTTGGTCTAATCTGGATGTGCAACAAAATTAAGGCAGGAGAAGATAGTGTACGTATGTCGTTTCACACATGGAGGTGACATGTTCCCTCTCGGAACCATGAGCCTTCTTGAGGGAAGCTCCGGTTTGCAAGAAGTTTACACCAAAGCTTGTCCCTGTTCGGCCAAAAAATTTACTGCAGCATTTTGGTGCCATGTCATGACACCATGCCAAGTTTCATGATTTTCAGCCGTGTTTTGGATTTACAGGAATTAAAAACCAAGTTTCTCAATCATTCCGGCCGAGCCACGACGCCTAGATGTTTGAATTTTATTCCCATTTATTGCATGGGACCTATAAATTCACCCAAAGACACACATGTAATTTTTCAGCAAACTTTGGTGCATTGGAGCATGTGTTTGTAGTTCAAATTTGAATTATGCACATTAAATACCCAGAAACTCAATTAATGCATAAAAATGCCAAACGAACCCGGAATAATTCCAAATTTAAACACGACACTCATGTAATAGTTGCATGTTCACTGTACGTAAATATTATAGCAATCAAAGACCATCCTTTCCCTCCGTAACACCATTTTGTCTTTCATAACATAATGAAAAAATCAGGTATACCACAAACAGTTTACTAGAAAGAATCATGTGGGATGCGATATAAAATAATTTGGCGCACCGTCTTGTCTGGCTTACGCAGGAAGCTTCGTCGTCTACAGTCCACCGCCCCCTCTTGAACCACACTTGTGCGCCAGTTTCTCGCGGCACCGAGCGAATTTTTTTTGCTACCGCGGAAATATCTATGTCCCCGCCCCCTCCCTCCTACCAAAAGCCACATTTCCATTGTTCCTCCTTACTTTCCAAGTTCAAACCTTCACTGCTGCTTACTGGCAGCTCAGCCTCCTCGCCGGTGACCCTTCTTCTTGCAGCGCCGCCTCCTCGCCGGCTACCCTTGTTCTTGCAGCGCCGCCTCCTCGCTGGCGACCCTTCTTCTTGCAGCACTGCCTCCTCGTCGACTACCGTTCTTCTTGTAGCGACACATCCTCACCGACGACCCTTCTTCTTGCAGCGCCGCCTCCTCGCCGGTGACCCTTCTTCTTGTCGCGCGGCCTCCTCGTCACCGACCCTTCTTCTTGCTGTGTGGCCTCGTTGATATGGTCAGGTAATCCACACCCCACCCACACCATCCTCCTCCTTTCCCGTCCCACATGCCCCAACTAACGAAGCGACACCTTCCACCAAAATCACTGCCTCCTTCCTCCGATTAAGTGCCGCTCACAACCATTTTACATGCAATATAACATGGAGCTAAGTAGCATGCGACCGCACGCATGAACGAGGTTGCTATGGCTGACATGCGTGTCGACCGCCAGATCTTGGAGGAGCACCTCGTCTTCGAGGCCACCGTCGACACTGCCGCGCAGTTGTCTACTTTAAAATACAGTTGTGATGTTTTCTCAAGGCCACCACTAGTGCCTTCTAATGATTTGTCCTCTATAATGTTAATATGCAATCTGATGTTCGGTTAACAGTTTGGTCCTCTGAAATGTAATGTTCAGTTAACACTTTGGTCCAACAATTGCTACATTTCATAGTACTGTTCTCAAGCACTATTTGTTTTGTTAACTGTCTTATCTTCTAGTACATGTTTCTATTCTGCAATGTCGTGCTCAGTTAACTATTTTGGTTCATTTGGTCTGTTGTCCATTTAACTGTTTGGTTCAGTTCTGCCATTTGATTTTCATTTGCTATGGGTACAATTTTTTATTGTTATGCATGTGACACCAATCGAATTTGGCTGTACTCAATACATATTCTACTGATATTATGGCAACTCTCAGTTAACCTGATCAAGATCTTCCTTATGTGTTTTCTAGGGACACAATGGGAGACACTGTGGTTTACCATCGAGGTTTGTTCAAGCAGGGTCCTTTGGCTAATAGCACATTATTGTGCAGTTGTAGGAATTATTGTAATATTTAGGTTTCTTACAATTTGGTCTTGCACATGTACGTCCTACTGTCAGAGGCTTAGACCCACTGTTCGACCCATTTTGCATATGGGGAAATGAGATGTTCATGAATATCAGTCAAGTCAAGAAACTCAGAAAGATTGTTAGGATGAAGAAACTTGCGATGAATAACAGCAAGGTCTTTGTTTGCACAATGAAGAAGACATCAATCAACTATAGGATGGTACCAACTCTTTTACCTTGTTTTTACCCCTTGCGCCATTTCAACATTTACAACAGCGATTTATGCATTGCTTTGTTTCTAGTACTTTTCAAAGCAGTTCACCGATGATTACCTCTCAAACCACCAGCATGGTCAAGAGGTGAGGAAGGTATTCATTCAACACCCATGGTACAATATTGAAGTCTTGCTGAAGAGGACGAAGGTTGGGTGGGCAATTATCCATAGCCACTGGCCTAAAGTTGCAAGGACATTCAACATCACTGAAGGCTCAATATTTGCCTTCCGCTTCTGCAGTTTCTCAGATGAGATTCATCTGTCTATTTACCGTGTATGATGCTAATTTCCAAAGGTTTTTGATGCTGCATGCAAAACTTGCTGCTGTTGTGTAATGGCGTAACTAAGTGCCGAAGCTATCTGATGTAATTCGATTATGAAATCATGGTTGCTTTTATACGGATATGAAATATCCGGCGTGTTTTATAAGAAATATCAGTTTGATTAGTACATGGATTATCAATAATAGGCTAATTACCCTGCTTATTGGGGTTTTCTATTGCAAACGGTTACTCAGACATCACCGTGGGCGATGAACTCAAACAACCCGCACGGTTTCTAGAAAGTAGGCATGTTCAATCAACTAACAATCGCACACGGCTTCCGGCAACGAACTGTTTGCGTTAGGCCACCTTGCACACACGTTTCCACACAAAGAACTGTGTGGGATGTACATACCTACGGAAATGATTTTCTGGGATTCACCACGTGGGATGTACATACCTACAGAAATGATTTCTGGGATTCACCGTGTGGGATGAACATACCTACGGAAATGATTTCTGGGATTCGTCGTGTGGGATGTACATACGTACGAAAATGATTTCTGGGATTCACCGTGTGGGATGTACATACCTACGGAAATGATTTCTGGGATTCACCGTATGGGATGTACATACCTACAGAAATGATTGGGTTTCCATGCCTCGCCCGATCGCACACTGCCCCAGCCTGGGTCACACGAGGGCCTATCCCCGACGATTTTTGGGTCGTGTGGGAAGGACCCCCCTATCGCCCACACTCACTTGGCGTTGGTTCCAAAGGCCACCGCGGAAAGGGGGTTTAAACTGTTTGTTTAGGACACCGTTGTACTAGTGTGTGTTGAACGCGGAGGCGCCGTCCATTCGGCACTGGATCGGATCTTCCGTGATTTGAATCGCCGCGAGTACGACTCCATCATTCGCGTTCCTTGTAACGCTTCCTCTTAGCGATCTTCAAGGGTATGAAGATGCACTCCCTCTATCTCGTTGCTAGCATCTCGTAGATTGATCTTGGTGACACGTAGGAATATTTTTGATTTATTACTACGTTCCCCAACAGTGGCATCATGAGCTAGGTCTATGCATAGATTCTATGCACGAGTAGAACACAAAGTAGTTGTGGGCGATGATTTGTTCAATTTGCTTGCCATTACTAGTCTTATCTTGATCTGGCGACATTGTTGGATGAAGCGGCCCGGACCGACCTTACACGTACGCTTACGTGAGACTGGTTCCACCGACTGACATGCACTTGATGCATAAGGTGGCTAGCGGGTGTCTATCTCTCCCACTTTAGTCGGATCGGATTCGATGAAAAAGTGTCCTTATGAAGGGTAAATAGCAATTGGCATATCACCGTTGTGATTTTTGCGTAGGTAAGAAACGTTCTTGCTAGAAACCCATAGCAGCCACGTAAAACATGCAACAACAATTAGAGGACGTCTAACTTGTTTTTGCAGGGTATGCTATGTGATGTGATATGGCCAAAAGGATGTGATGAATGATATATGTGATGTATGAGATTGATCATGTTCTTGTAATAGGAATCACGACTTGCATGTCGATGAGTATGACAACCGGCAGGAGCCATAGGAGTTGTCCTAATTTATTTTATGACCTGCGTGTCAATGAAAATGCCATGTAACTACTTTACTTTATCGCTAACCGTTAGCCATAGTAGTAGAAGTAATAGTTGGCGAGACAACTTCATGAAGACACGGTGATGGAGATCATGATGATGGAGATCATGGTGTCATGTCGGTGACGAAGATGATCATGCCGCGCCTCGAAGATGGAGATCAAAGGCGCAAGATGATATTGGCCATATCATGTCACTTTATGATTTGCACGTGATGTTTGTCATGTTTACATCATATTTGCTTAGAACGAAGGTAGCGTAAATAAGATGATCCCTCACTAAAATTTGAAGCACCATGTGATGATTGGGTGTGATAGATTCTAATGTGCGCATACAACGGGTGTAAGCCATATTTACACATGCAAAACACTTAGGTTGACTTGACGAGCCTAGCATGTACAGACATGGCCTCGGAACATGAGAGACCGAAAGGTCGAACATGAGTCATATAGTAGATACGATCAACATGGAGATGTTCACCATTGATGACTAGTCCATCTCACGTGATGATCAGACACAGCCTAGTCAATTCGGATCATGGATCACATGGATGACTAGAGGGATGTCTATCTGAGTGGGAGTTCATTAAATAATTTGATTAGATGAACTTAATTATCATGAACTTAGTCTAAAATGTCTTTACAATATGTCTTGTAGATCAAATGGCCACGCTAATGTTGCCCTCAACTTCAACGCGTTCCTAGAGAAAACCAAGCTGAAAGACGATGGTAGCAACTATACGGATTGGGTCCGTAACTTGAGGATCATGCTCATAGCTGCCAAGAAAGCATATGTACTTGAAGCACCACTAGGTGATGCACCCATTTTCCCAACAACTCAAGACGTTATGAACGCCTGGCAGTCGTGTAGTGATGATTACTCCCTGGTTCAGTGTGGCATGCTTTACAGCTTAGAACCGGGGCTCCAAAAGCATTTTGAGCAGCACGGAGCATATGAGATGTTCCAAGAGCTGAAAATGGTTTTCCAAGCTCATGCCCGGGTCGAGAGATATGAAGTCTCCGACAAGTTCTACAGTTGTAAGATGGAGGAAAACAGTTCTGTCAGCGAGCATATACTCAAAATGTCTGGGTTGCACAACCGCTTGTCTCACCAGGGAGTTAATCTTCCAGATGACTCGGTCATCGACAGGATCCTCCAGTCGCTTCCACCTAGCTATAAGAGCTTTGTGATGAACTACAATATGCAAGGGATGGAGAAGTCCATTCCTGAGTTATATTCAATGCTGAAATCAGCGGAGGTGGAAATCAAAAAGGAACATCAAGTGTTGATGGTGAATAAAACCACTAGTTTCAAGAAAGGCAAGGGTAAGAAGAACTTCAAGAAGGATGGCAAGGGAGTTGCCGCGCCCGGTAAATCAGTTGCCGGGAAGAAGCCAAAGAATGGACCCAAGCCCGAGGCTCAGTGCTTTTATTGTAAGGGAAATAGTCACTAGAACCGGAACTGCCCCAAGTACTTAGCGGATAAGAAGGTCGGCAACGCCAAAGGTATATGTGATATACATGTTATTGATGTGTACCTTACCAGCGCTCATAGTAGCTCCTGGATATTTGATACCGGTGCAGTTGCTCATGTTTGTAACTCAAATCAGGAGCTGCGGAATAAGCGGAGACTGGCGAAGGACGAGGTGACGATGCGCACCAGGAATGGTTCCAAGGTCGATGTGACCGCCGTCGGCACGCTCCCTCTACATCTACCTACGGGATTAGTTTTAAACCTCAATAATTGTTATTTAGTACCAGCTTTGAGCATGAACATTGTATCTGGATCTCGTTTAATGCGAGATGGCTGCTCATTTAAATCCGAGAATAATGGTTGTTCCATTTATATGAGAGATATGTTTTATGGTCATGCCCCGCTGGTCAAAGGTTTATTTTTGTTTAATCTCGAACGTGATGTTACACATATTCATAGTGTGAATGCTGATATGTCCATTTTGTATCATGCTTTTATATCGATATTTATCGCATTATGGACTGTTGCTTCACTTTATGTCACAATACTTATGGATATTTTCTCTTATTTCACAAGGTTTACATAAAGAGGGAGAATGCCGGCAGCTGGAATTCTGGTCTAGAAAAGGAGCAAATATTAGAGACCTATTCTGCGCAACTCCAAAAGTCCCAAAACTCCACGGAACGGCTTAAAAGAAATAAAGAAAAATCTACGCCAAAGATGAAGGCCAGGGGGCCCACACCCTTCTCACGAGGGTGGGGGGCGCCCCCCCTAGGGCGCGTCCCCTACCTCGTGGGCCCCCTAGTGGCTCTCCGATGCCCATCTTCTCCTATATGAGGTCTTTCGATGAGAAAAAAATAAGAAGAAACATTTCGGGACGAGACTCCGCCACCACGAGGCGGAACCTTGGCGGATCCAATCAAGAGCTCTGGCAGAGCTGTTCTGCCGGGGAAACTTCTCTCCCAGAGGGGGAAATCATCACCATCGTCATCACCAACGCTCCTCTCATCGGGAGAGGGCAATCTCCATCAACATCTTCACCAGCACCATCTCATCTTCAAACCCTAGTTCATCTCTTGTATCCAATTCTTGTCTCAAAGTCCGGGATTGGTGCTAGTAGGTTGCTAGTAGTGTTGATTACTCCTTGTAGTTGATGCTAGTTGGTTTATTTGGTGGAAGATCATATGTTCAAATCCTATATGCATATTATTACCCCTCTGATTATGAACATGAATATGCTTTGTGAGTAATTACGTTTGTTCCTGGGTACAAGGGAGAAGTCTTGCTATTAGTAGTCATGTGAATTTGGTATTCGTTTGATATTTTGATAAGATGTATGTTGTCTAGCCTCTAGTGGTGTTATGTGAACGTCGACTACATAACACTTCACCATTATTTTGTTGAAGGAGCAAAAGACACCCTCCAACTTGATCATAACCTTCTTGCCCCAACTGAGATCGAAGCTTTCAAGATGATTGAGTTAGCTCATATACAAAACAAGTATCTCACACAAGAAAATATTTTGTTGAAGGAGCATATTGTTGCACTCAAGGGCATTATTCGCAAGCTGGAGGACCTCTTACGCTCGATGTGCGATTATCCGTCGCCTCCACCTTCTTCACCAACCAAGGAGACATAATCACATGGGTATGGGCACTCCCCTTGGCAACTGCCAAGCTTGGGGGAGGTGCCCCGGTATCGTATCACAATCACAACTCCTATCTTTACCGTTTTCTTAGTTCAATCCTATTAGTAGTATCCTGATCTAGTAGAATAAAGTTTATGGCATGATCTAGTTTTGAGTTTTGCTTTATGATCCCTCTATGTAATCGAGTCCGTGAGCTATATATAATAAAGATTAGTGTTGAGTCAAGGGCTTGATTATTTTGCCATGATCTTGGGTGAATAAAAGAAAATAGAAAAAGAATAAAAAGAAACAAAAAGTTCATATTGATCTTATTGAGAGTAATGACTTCACATAGAAAGAGTATGATGATTAAAAGTTGTTGGGAGTTGGCAGACATAGCTTTGGTCATTGTTGCAATTAATAGGAAGTAATAAGGAAAGAGAGGTTTTCACATATAGATATATTATCATTGACATCTTCTATGATTGGGAGCACTCATTAAAATATGACATGCTAAAGAGTTGATGTTGGACAAGGAAGACAACGTAATGAGTTATTTATTTCTTATATCTGAGATAAAGTATGTTGTCATGGATCCTCTAACTTGTTGAGCTTGCCTTTCCCCCTCATGCTAGCCAAATTCTCAGCACCAAGTAGAAATACTACTTGTGCTTCCAAATACCCTTAAACCAGTTTTGCCATGAGAGTCCACCATATCTACCTATGGATTGCGTAAGATCCTTCAAGTAAGTTGTCATCGGTGCAAAGCAATAAAAATTGATCTAAATATGTATGATTGATTGGTGTGGGAGAAATAAGCTTTATACGATCTTGTGATGTGAAAGTAATAAAAGCGACAGACTACATAATAAAGGTTCATATCACAAGGGGCAATATAAAGTGACGTTCTTTCGCATTGAGATTTTATATATCCAACCATAAAAGCGCATGGCAACCTCTGCTTCCCTCCGCGAAGGGCCTATCCTTTATTATTATCTTCTACCTTATCCAAGAGTCATGGTGATCTTCACCTTTTCTTTTTCATTTTATCCTTTGGAAAGCTCAGCATGTTGGAAAGAACATGATATATATATCTAATTGGATGTAGGGGAGCATGAACCATTATTGTTGACATTACCCTTGAGGTAAAATGTTGTGGGGCAAAACTATAAGCCCCTATCTTTCTCTGTGTCCGATTAAAACTCCGTAACCACAAGTATCGCGTGAGTGTTAGCAATTATGGAGGACTAAATGATAGTTGAGTATGTGGGCTTGCTTTTTAGCTCTGACATAGACTCTTTCCAATGTTATGATAAATTGCAATTGCTTCAATGACTGAGATTATAGTTTGTCGGAGCCCAATAAGGTTTATGATTTATACTTTCGCATTGTGAATAGATCATCACTTGAACATAAGTAACCATATGACAAAATCTATATATGTTGCTGTTATGAGAATAATCATGATGCCTTCATGTCCATATTTTATTTTTATCGACGCCTCTACCTATAAACATGAGGACATATTTATTGTTATCGGCTTTTCGCTTGAGGACAAGCGAGGTCTAAGCTTGGGGGAGTTGATACGTCCATTTTGCATCATGCTTTTATATCGATATTTATCGCATTATGGACTGTTGCTTCACTTTATGTCACAATACTTATGGCTATTTTCTCTTATTTTACAAGGTTTACATAAAGAGGGAGAATGCCGGCAGCTGGAATTCTGGTCTGGAAAAGGAGCAAATATTAGAGACCTATTCTGCGCAACTCCAAAAGTCTTGAAACTCCACGGAATGTCTTAAAAGAAATAAAGAAAAATCCAAGTCAAAGATGAAGGCCAGGGGGCCCACACCCTTCTCATGAGGGTGGGGGGCGCCCCCCCTAGGGCGCGCCCCTACCTTGTGGCCCCCCTGGTGGCTCTCCGATGCCCATCTTCTCCTATATGAGGTCTTTCGATGAGAAAAAAATAAGAAGAAACTTTTCGGGACGAGACTCCGCCGCCACGAGGAGGAACCTTGGCGGATCCAATCTAGAGCTCCGGCAGAGCTATTCTGCCGGGGAAACTTCTCTCCCGGAGGGGGAAATCATCACCATCGTCATCACCAACGCTCCTCTCATCGGGAGAGGGCAATCTCCATCAACATCTTCACCAGCACCATCTCATCTTCAAACCCTAGTTCATCTCTTGTATCCAATTCTTGTCTCAAAGTCCGGGATTGGTGCTAGTAGGTTGCTAGTAGTGTTGATTACTCCTTATAGTTGATGCTAGTTGGTTTATTTGGTGGAAGATCATATGTTAAGATCCTATATGCATATTATTACCCCTCTGATTATGAACATGAATATGCTTTGTGAGTAATTACGTTTGTTCCTGAGGACAAGGGAGAAGTCTTGCTATTAGTAGTCATGTGAATTTGGTATTCGTTTGGTATTTTGATAAGATGTATGTTGTCTAGCCTCTAGTGGTGTTATGTGAACGTCGACTACATAGCACTTCACCATTATTTGGGCCTAGAGGAAGGAATTGGGAAGTAATAAGTAGATGATGGGTTGCTAGAGTGACAGAAGCTTAAACCCTAGTTTATGCGTTGCTTCGTAAGGGGCTGATTTGGATCCATATGTTTCATGCTATGGTTAGGTTTACCTTAATACTTTTGTTGTAGTTGCGGATGCTTGCAATAGAGGTTAATCATAAGTGGGATGCTTGTTCAAGTAAGAACAACACCCAAGCACCGGTCCACCCACATATCAAATTATCAAAGTATCGAACGCGAATCATATGAACGTGATGAAAACTAGCTTGACGATATTCCCATGTGTCCTCGGGAGCGCTTTTCCTATTATAAGAGTTTGTTCTGGCTTGTCCTTTGCTACAAAAGGATTGGACCACCTTGCTGCACTTTATTTACTTTTGTTACTTGTTGCTCGTTACAATTTATCCTATTACAAAGCTATCTGTTACCACTTATTTCAGTACTTGCAGAGAATACCTTGCTGAAAACCACTTATCATTTCCTTCTGCTCCTCGTTGGGTTCGGCACTCTTACTTATCGAAAGGACTACGATAGATCCTCTATACTTGTGGGTCATCAAGACTCTTTTCTAGCGCCGTTGCCAGGGAGTGTAGCGCTTTGGTAGGTGGAATTTGGTAAGGAAAAATTTATAGTGTGCTGAAATTTACTGTCACTTGTTACTATGGAAAGTAATTCTCTGAGGGGCTTGTTTGGGGTATCTTCACCCCGTCCAGTAGAGCAAAGAGTTGCTCCTCAACCTACTAAACCTATTGAAAATGAAATTCCTTATGAGTATTGTGGGAGTCCTAGATTAGGGGGTCTCCGGATAGCCAGACTATCACCATTGGCCGAACTGTTAGACATGAAGATACAAGATTGAAGACTTCGTCTCGTGTCCGGATGGGACTCTACTTGGCGTGGAAGGCAAGCTAGGCAATACGTATATGGATATCTCCTCCTTTGTAACCGACCTTGTGTAACCCTAACCCTCTCCGGTGTCTATATAAACCGAAGGGTTTTAGTCTGTAGGACAACAATCACAACATACAATCATACCATAGGCTAGCTTTTAGGGCTTAGCCTCTCTGATCTCGTGGTAGATCTACTCTTGTAACACCCATATCATCAATATCAATCTAGTAGGACATAGGGTTTTACCTCCATCAAGAGGGCCCGAACCTGGGTAAAACTTCGTGTCCCTTGCCTCCTGTTACCATCCGGCCTAGACGCACAGTTCGGGACCCCCTACCCTAGATCCGCCGGTTTTGACACCGACATTGGTTCTTTCATTGAGAGTTCCTCTGTGTCATCACTGTTAGGCTTGATGGCTCCTACTATCATCGATAGCGATGCCGTCCAGGGTGAGACTTTTCTCCCCGGACAAATCTTCGTATTCGGCGGCTTTGCACTGCGGGCTAATTCACTTGGCCATCTGGAGCAGATTGAAAGCTACGCCCCTGGCCATCAGGTCAGATTTGGAAGTTTGAACTACACGGCCGACATCCACGGGGGCTTGATCTCGACGGATTTGGGCCACAGCCGGGCGCGCCACACTGTCTCAATGGGTATAACCTAGCTCTGCCACCGGACGGTACTCCAGAGGCCGCGCCCACACCAGCTCCGACCCTTAGCTCGGAGCCAACTGCGCCAATCGAGGACGGGTGGCTAGACACCGCCTCAGGGGCTGCAGTCTCGATGGCGATCGAGCCGAACACCAGCATAATCCTCTATGCAGCCCGTGACTCCAAGGTGCCGGACTCTCTTCCGGACCCCGAACCATCCGCGCCCCTGCCAATCGAATCCGAGTGGGCGCCAATCATGGAATTCACCGCCGTGGATATCTTTCAGCACTCGCCCTTCGGAGACATTCTGAATTCACTAAGGTCTCTCTCTTTGTCAGGAGAGCCCTGGCCGGATTATGGCCAACAGGACTGGGATGCGGACGATGAAGAAATTCGACGCCCACCCACCACCAACTTTGTAGCCACTGTCGATGATTTAACCGACATGCTCGACTTCGACTCTGAAGACATCGACGGTATGGACGATGATGTAGGAGACGAACATGAACCAGCACCTACAGGGCACTGGATAGCCACCTTGTCGTATGACATATACATGGTGGATACACCCAATGAAGGCAATGGCGACGAGAGAACGGAGGATGACCCCTCCAAGAAGCAACCCAAGCGCCCACGTCAGCGGCGCCGCTCTAAGTCCCGCCAAAGCAAAAGTGGTGATACCGGCACAGGAGATAATAACACTCTGGATAGCGCCGAAGACAACAATAATCCCCTCCAGCAAGATTTAGAGCAGGAGGATGAAGGAGCCAGCTCTCCTGAGAGAGCGGCTGGCAGAGAGGAGGAGGATGACAATTACATGCCCCCTCCAAAGACGAGGCAAGCCTTGGCGACGATGAATTCGACGTACCAGAGGATCCCGTCGAACAAGAGCGCTTCAAGCGCAGGCTTATAGCCATGACAAATAGCCTGAAGAAAAAGCAGCAGCAGTTTCAAGCTGATCAAGATCTGCTAGCTGACAAATGGATTGAAGTCCTCGTGGCTGAGCAATATAAACTTGAGCGTCCCTCCAAGAGCTATCCAAGGCGCAGGTTACTTCCCCGACTGGAGGAAGAAGCGTATGAAACGGCTGATCGGCCACCTCGTGGCCGCAATAGAGAGGCATTCCGGCCAAAAGCTCAGCCTCCACCCCAACGCCATTCAAATAAAAAGGCATGGGGAGATACGCCAGACCTGCGAGACATATTGGAGGATAAAGAAAAGCATTCAAGATCGATCTACGGATCACGAGGGCGCACCACTCTACGAGACGATAAATGTCACGCCCGATACAGTAAAAGAAAATCCGGCCGGGCCGAACATAGCGGGCAGGACCCATCCGAGCTGCGTCGCGATATAGCCCAATATAGAGGTGCCGCACACCCCTTATGCTTCACAGATGAAGTAATGGAACATCAATTCCCAGAAGGTTTCAAACCTGTAAACATTGAATCATACGACGGCACTACAGACCCCGCGGTATGGATTGAGGACTTCCTCCTCCACATCCACATGGCCCGCGGTGATGACCTACGTGCCATCAAGTACCTCCCACTAAAACTCAAAGGACCAGCGCGGCACTAGCTTAATAGCTTGCCGGCGGACTCCATTAGTTGTTGGGAAGATCTGGAAGCCGCATTCCTCGACAACTTTCAGGGCACTTATGTGCGACCACCAGACACCGATGACTTGAGCCACATAATTCTGCAGCCAGAAGAGTCGGCCAGGCAATTCTGAACTCGGTTCCTTACAAAGAAAAATCAAATCATCGACTGTCCGGATGCAGAGGCCTTAGCGGCTTTCAAGCACAACATCCGAGACGAGTGGCTAGCCCGGCACCTTGGTCAGGAAAAGCCGAAATCTATGGCAGCCCTCATGACGCTCAAGACCCGCTTTTGTGCAGGAGAAGACAGCTGGTTGGCTCGCAGTAATAACATATCAAAGAACCATGGTACCCAAGATACCAAGGACGGCAATAGCAGGTCACGTCGCAACAAGCATAAGCGCCGCATTAGCGGCGAAAGTACTGAGGATACGGCAGTCAATGCCGGATTCAAAGGCTTTAAACCCGGTCAGCGGAAAAAGCCATTCAAACAAAGTACGTCGGGTCCGTCCAGCTTAGACATTATACTCGATCACTCGTGTCAAATACACGGCACCCTAGACAAGCCAGCCAATCACACCAACAGGGGTTGTTGGGTGTTCAAGTAGGCCGGCAAGTTAATTGCCGAAAACAAGGACAAGGGGCTGCATAGCGATGACGAGGAAGAACCCCGGCAGCCACACACTGGAGGACAGAAGAGGTTTCCCTCGCAAGTGCGGACGGTGAACATGATATATGCAACCCACATCCCCAAGAGGGAGCGGAAGTGTCGGTGTACTAGAGTAGGGGTACCCTAGTATCCCGAACTTGTGCACGGGCAGTCGCAGCATCCCGCGGCAAGGCTTGCCGGGTGACCGCCAAGGTCCTCTGTGGTTCCTTTGGAGCCATTCAAGAACAAAATATCCAAACCAAGACACCACAAGACCCCGGCAAGAGGAGCTTGCCGGGAAGGCCAACCAAGGCAAGGCGCTTAAGGAGACAAGACCCCAGCAAGAGGAGCTTGCCAGGAAGGCCACCCAAGGCATCTCAAGGAACTTGCCACGGCGCGCCTCGCGTCCCGGCAAGGCCCGGTGAGCGACAAGCTCCCGGACGCGACAAGACAACGACCGCGGCAAGGCGCTTGCCGCGGCAAGCCACCACTCTGTGCCCGCGCTCCAGCACATCCACCAACGTGTCGCTCTCGGACCCTTCCAGGCGTGCGTGGCGGGAGGCTCTGCAGCCAGCGGTGCACAGTGGCGACCGGCGCTGACAAGATTGCCATTGTGGCGAGCGGTGGCGTCCCTGACGGTCCCTTTTGCACTGTTTAGGCGATACAGACGGGCATTTAATGCCCTTGTCCCCTGCCGTCAGGGTTAGGTATGATACACTGTAGCAGGTAGCTGTACCTACCGCAGCACCTTTCCATTTTTACCCTTTGTCTCCGTTGCCACCTGTCGGTGACCCCTTGAGCATATAAAAGGAGGCCCATGTGCAACGTAGAGGGGGGTTCGGAAAAAAGAGAACACTCAGGCTCGGTCTCGTTAGCTGCTGGTGTGTACTGTAGCACTCCGCGCTCCCGAGCAAGAACTCAATACAAACCACAAAGCAGGAGTAGGGTTTTACGCATCCGTGCGGCCCGAACCTGGGTAAACTGCTCGTGTGCTTCGCCTCGATCCGCTCTTCGTGCGACCTCCGCCCCCGCCGAACCGAAAGGGACTCGGTCCGCCGGTCCCATAGGTGTTCGTGGATTAGTCCCCCGACATCTTTGGCGCGCCAGGTAGGGGGCGTCGAGGTTGTGTGAACCAGATCCGGCGTTCACGCGAGCTAGATCTTCATCATCTTCATCGACATGCCGCCGAAGAAGAAGGCTTCGGAGGCGGCTGCTCCGTCCGCGCCGAACCCACCACCGCCGGAGCAAACGGCTGATGGGGCAGACGCCGGCGGAAGAACGGGCGTCGACGAGGGAGCTCACGGTGCTGCCAGGTCCAAGGACAAGGCTGCGCTGCCCATCGGCGGCGTAGCCGGCTCCCACAACGACCGGGCGCACTCCAAGACCTCGGCGTCCGTACATGCACCGCGCCCATCTCAGGAGGCGCGGGACCGGCAGCGTCATGGTACTCACAGTACCATGCGTTTGCTGGACCAAGATCGAGCTGGTGGATCTCGGAGTGCTCAAGACCAGCATGCACGCCAACATGCTGGCACGAGCGAGGCACGGTCGCCTGGACGGGATACTGCTCCTTCTAACATAGTTAGAAGTCCGAGCATATCCCGCTCCTCGCACCGTTCGCCACCGCCACCCGCCACTGCAGCAGAAGCTTTGGCGCGAGCTCAACTGCTCCTGGACTACCCTCCAACGGCAAACAAGATCGACGACTGGAGGGCCACCATTCAGAGTCTCATCGGCTTCGCCAACGGCGACACTCAACAGCAGCCGAGCACGTCGCAGCCGCGGCAAGCCAGCCAGGCACGAGCCGGTGGCGACAAGACCGGTGGGGGTGCAACCACTGTGCACTCTCCGCCCCGAAGGCCAAGATCGCCGACTCGCCGGATCCACCTCGACAGCGACTCCACCGCGTCATCAGATCCACGAGCTCGCCGCGATCAGCGCCAAGTTCTTCATGAACGACAGCAAGAAGACGCTCATACACGCATCGAGCGCCGAAGAGAAGCGCGACGTCAATCAGACCAGCGCGCTGGGCCCTCTGTTGACATGCATGCGCCAGGGGAACCAGGCGACTTGCCGTACGCGGTAGGTTGCCCTGCGTTTACTCGTGAGCTGCGGCAAGTCCAGTGGCCCAGCATGAAGAATTTCAAGCCAGATGTACCAGAGAAGTACGACGGCAAGTCGCATCCGTCGGAGTTCCTCAGCATCTACACCATCGCGGTGCATGCTGCCGGGGGCGGGACGACAAGATCCTTGCCAACTACTTCCCGCTGGTGCTCAAACCCAACGTCAGGTCCTGGCTCATGCACTTGCCGGACAACTCCATATCCTCCTGGGCAGACCTATGCCATCAGTTTGTCGGCGCCTTTACAGGCGGCCACAAACCTCATGGCCAAGAGAGTGACCTTCATCTGCTCGCCCAGAAGGAAGGAGAGCCCCTGCGCAAGTACATTCAGAGATTCAGCCGTGTACAGCACAACATCCCAGATGTCCACCCTGCCGCGGTCATCAGCGCGTTCCATCAGAACGTGCGTAACCGCAGGATGCGGGAGGAGATGGCGATGTGCAAGATCAGAGACGTCAGTGAGCTGTATGCCCTGGCCGACAAGTGTGCACGTGCTGAGGAAGGGAGGAAACTCCCCAGAGAGAATACAGGAGTAGGAGGATCTGACAGCGAGGATGCTGCCCCGGCAAAGAAAAACCGGCGGCGGAACAGGAAGAAGAAAGGCAAAGATGTGCTAGTCGTTGAGCAGTCCGGCAACGAAGGTGGCGCCAAGAAAGCCAAAGTTGGTAGCTCCGGCAAGGAGATTGCCGCATGCACCAACTGCCAGGCTGTGGCGGTCGCCGACAAGCAGGACGGCACCGACAAGCAGTACTGCAAGATCCACCGCACCAAGGGCCATGACCTCCAGAGCTGCAAGAAGGTCGAACAGCTTGTCCAGCAGCAAAAAGCCGAATACGAGCGACGCGACAAGGAGAGGGCCCAAGGTGGCGATGGAGAATCCGGCAAGAAGCGCGCCGGCCGGGGAGGACGCCGCGGCAAGGCCAAGCAGCGGCAAGGAGACAGACCTCCCCGCGGCCGCGACAAGGATGAAGATGACGACGACGACGAAGACATGGAGGATGTCGAGACCAGTGAGCAGGAGTTCCAGAAAGCCACAGAGGTCTTGTGCGTTGACGGCGGTGCTTCTCTGCATACTTCGCACCGCCAACTCAAGCAGTGGGTGCGGGAAGTCAATGCGGCGGAACCACCTGTCGAGTCACGCAAGCTTCTGAAATGGTCCAGTATGCCTATCATCTTTGATATTGAGGACCACCCTGATCGCACAACTACGGTCGGGTGCTTGCCGATGTTGGTTTCACCAACTATCCGCAACCTCAAGGTCACTAAGATGCTAGTTGACAGCGGGGCCGGCTTGAACCTGATCTCCTCCGCTGTACTCCAGAAACTCCAGATCCCTGACAGCGAGCTCGAAGAGACCGGCACATTCCAAGGAATCAACCCGGGAAGGAGCAAGCCGAAGGGGAAGGTCACGTTGCCAGTAACATTTGGCAGCGAGTTGAACTTCAGGACTGAGAGGGTCACTTTTGACGTTGCCGATATTCCATTGCCTTACAATGGGATACTTGGCCGTCCAGCACTCGCCAAGTTCATGGCAGCCTCTCACTACGCATACAACATGCTGAAGATGCCAGGCCCGATAAGCGTCATCTCTGTCCCTGGCGACAAGAAGGATGCTCTTATCTGCGCCGACAAGATCTACCGGGAAGCGGCAGCCGCAGCAGATCACAAGTCACTTGCCGTTGAAGCTCCCGGGGGAAGAAGAAGACCAAGTCCGGCAAGAGTTCTGGTGCCCACTCCGGCAAGCGCACCTCTTCGGAGTGCTGCGCTGCCGTCGAGGACGCACCATCGAGCTCCACCGGCAAGTGTAAGAAGACAATGGCAGCTCCGCCAGAGACCAAGAAGGTGTCCGCCAAGGAGGACGGCACTGGTGGTACCTTCACCATCAGTGCCACTCTCGACCCTAAATAGGAAAGCGCGCTCATTGCTTTCCTGCGGGCGAATGTCGACGTGTTTGCGTGGCAACCGTCTGACATCCCCGGTGTTCCCAGGAAAGTAATTGAGCACCATCTTGCCGTTTGTCCTCATGCGCGGCCCGTCAAGCAGAAGGTCAGGAAGCAAGCAGTGGAGCGCCAAGAATTCATCGCAGAAGAGATCAAGAAGTTGGAAGCAGCAGGCCTTGTCAGAGGAGTGCTCCATCCTACGTGGTTGGCCAATCCTGTAGTCGTGCGCAAGGCGAACGGGAAATGGAGACTTTGTATCGACTTTACCGATGTTAACAAAGCTTGTCCCAAAGACCCATTTCCTTTGCCGCGCATTGACCAGATTGTTGACTCCACGGCCGGATGTGATTTGCTTTCATTTCTTGACGCATACTCAGGATACCATCAGATCTTCATGGCAGAAGAGGATGAGGAGAAGACCGCATTCATTACTCCATGTGGCACGTACTGTTTCATACGGATGCCTTTCGGATTAAAAAATGCTGGTTCAACATTTGCAAGAGTAGTCCATGTCGCTCTTGAGCCACAAATACACAGAAATGTGGAAGCCTACATGGATGACATAGTGGTCAAGAGCAAGGACAAGGCAACTCTGATCCAAGATTTAGACGAGACCTTTGCAAATCTGCGCAAGATCAGCCTCAAGCTCAACCCCGAGAAGTGTGTGTTTGGAGTCCCCTCCGGCAAGCTTCTCGGGTTCTTCGTGTCTCAGCGGGGAATCGAAGCCAATCCCGACAAGATCAAGGCCATTGAGCAGATTGAAGCACCAAAGCGCGTCAAGGATGTACAAAGACTTGCCGGTTGCGTGGCTGCTCTCAGCAGGTTTATCTCTAGGTCTGCTGAGCGCGCCCTACCGTTTTTCAAATTATTGAAAAAGGCAGGTCCAATGAAATGGACTCCGGAAGCGGAGGCTGCGCTGCAAGACTTGAAGAGATACCTGTCCTCCGCTCCAACACTTGTCGCACCTAAGCCACAAGAGAAGTTGCTGCTGTATATAGCGGCAACCAATCAAGTGGTTAGTGCTGCGTTAGTGGCAGAGAGGGAGGCGGATGACGAGCCAGCAACCACGGCAGGCGCATCCAGCGACAAGCAGGGGGCTTCCCCGGCAAGCTCTGGTCCCGACAAAGATGGATCTGCGCAGATGCGCGAGGAGATACAAAAGAAAATGGTGCAGCGCCCAGTTTACTTTGTCAGTTCCCTTCTGCAGGGGGCTAGGTCAAGGTACTCTGGCGTGCAGAAATTGCTTTTCGGCCTTCTCATGGCCTCGAGAAAGCTGCGCCATTACTTCCAAGCATATGAGATCACAGTTGTCACTCGCTTTCCGCTGAAGAGGATACTACAGAATCCAGAAGCGACAGGCAGGATTGTTGAGTGGGCACTGGAACTGTCAAGCTTTGGCCTCAAGTTTGAGAGTACTTCAACTATCCAAAGCAGAGCATTGGCAGAATTCATAGCAGAATGGATGCCAACACCAGATGAAGAAATTCCAGAAACGAGCATCCCCGTCGACGAAGCAAGCAAAGAGTGGCTGATGTACTTTGATGGTGCTTTTCGCTGCAAGGCGCCGGCGCTGGCGTGCTGCTTATCGCACCCACCGGAGAGCACCTCAAGTACATAGTCCAGATGCACTTTCCCAAGGAGCAAGCAACAAACAATACTGCAGAGTATGAAGGCTTGCTTGCCGGTCTCAGGATCGCGGCAGACCTTGGGATCAAGAAGCTCATTGTCCGGGGTGACTCACAGCTTGTCGTCCGCCAAGTGAACAAGAGTTATCAGAGTCCGTTGATGGAAGCTTACGTCGACGAAGTGAGAAAGCTAGAAGAGCACTTTGACGGCCTACAGATGGAGCATGTTCCAAGAGCTCAGAACGCCGTTGCCGATGGCCTGTCAAAGTGCGCTGCACTTAAGTTACCTGTGGAACCAGGGATCTTTGTGCTCAAGCTGACTCAACCGTCCGTAACGCCATCAATTGGACAGAGCAAGAAGAGGAAGTTGATTTCTGGTGACTATTTTCCGGCAGAGCTTCCCGAAGCCGCCGCCAAGAAGGTCCCCAAGATCAACGCCAAAAGCGCTGAGGAGCAATCTGCTCCGGCAAGCCCTAGGGTTTGTTCCGTTGAAGCAGAAGCTCCCGACAAGTTTTGCTCCGGCAAGCTTGCCGGGGAACGTCAAGCTCCGGCAGAGCCGCAGGTTCTCGCCGTAGAAGCGGATGTTCCCGCAGCAGCAGATTTGCCTTTAGTCCTTGTTGTCGAGCCACAAGCTCCAGCATGGGCGCAGCAGATTGTCCGTTTCCTGCAGACAAGAGAACTTCCCAAAGAGCAAGAAGAAGCGGAAAGAGTAGCCCGGCAGTCAAGTATGTACCAGTTTGTCGACAAGACACTGTACAGAAGAAGACTCAACGGTGTGAAATTGAAGTGTATTCACCGGGAAGACGGACAAAAGCTGTTGGCAGAGATACATGGAGGCATATGTGGTCACCACATTGGCGCAAGAGCACTTGTCGGCAAAGCATTCCGGCAAGGTTTCTTTTGGCCGACAGCCCTCCAGGATGCAACTGCACAAGTAACCAAGTGTGAAGCGTGCCAGTTCCATTCCAAGCAGATACACCAACCAGCTCAAGCTCTCCAGACGATCCCTTTATCCTGGCCATTTTCGGTCTGGGGGCTCGACATCCTCGGCCCCTTTCCCCGAGCAGTCGGGGGCTTTGAGTACTTGTACGTCGCAATCGACAAGTTCACAAAGTGGCCGGAAGTGGAACCAGTGAGGAAGGTGACAGCACAGTCAGCAGTCAAGTTCTTCAGGTCGATTGTTTGCCGCTTCGGGATCCCTAACAGGATAATCACCGACAACGGTACGCAATTCACGAGCCGCACCTTCATGCAGTACGTCCAAGATCTTGGCGCCAAGGTCTGCTTCGCTTCTGTTGCTCACCCGAGAAGCAACGGTCAAGCGGAGAGGGCAAATGCTGAAGTGCTGCGCGGGCTCAAGACCAGGACTTTCGACAGGCTGCACAAGTGCGGAAGAAACTGGATCGAGGAGCTGCCGGTGGTTCTTTGGTCGATCAGAACGACGCCAAATCGAGCCACTGGCCAGACACCTTTCGCTCTAGTCTATGGAGCAGAGGCAGTTCTCCCCACGGAACTCGTATACGGGTCACCTCGAGTGCTCGCTTATGATGAGCTCGAGCAAGAGCAGCTGCGACAAGATGACGCGCTGCTCCTTGAGGAAGACCGTCTTCAGGCTGCTGTGCGAGCTGCTCGCTACCAGCAAGCTTTGCGCCGCTACCATAGCCGCAAAGTTAACGCCAGAAGTCTCGAGGAAGGCGACCTTGTTCTTCGGCGTGTTCAGTCCGCCAAGAATTCCAACAAGTTGACGCCGAAGTGGGAAGGCCCTTACCGGGTGAAACGAGTCACTAGGCCTGGCGCTGTCCGCCTTGAGACCGAAGATGGCATTCCGGTGAGCAACTCCTGGAACATTGAGCATCTTCGTAAGTTTTACCCGTAAGGCGCGGTTGCCGGAACCTGTTCCGGCAACCACCTTTTGTACAAGTCTTGCCGCTGTTGCATGTAATCCTTTGTACAAAGCCGGGCGCAGACCCCGTGCATAAGTAAAGCTCATGTGCTCCGCACATTTTGTCAATTTCATGCTCTCTATTTTTTGGCATATATGATCTGACACTTTGTGCAGCACCTACTCCACGGTAAGCAATAACGAGCCGTAAGGCTCCGTATCTTTATTTTCTCTTCTTTCTTTTTTCTCAAGGAAAGGAAGGTTCCCTCGCCCACAAGTTTGCCGGGGAGGAAAGGAGAAGATAATGGTATGGACCAGGCGTCGTTCAAGAAAATTTCGCCTTACCGGGAAGCAAACAACAGAAAAGCTAAGTTGCCAAAGTTTGAGCAATCAGATTTTTTAAAATTTTAAGTTATCTCCCTTGAACGACCGCACTTTGTATGGAAAACCTGTGCGCGGAGGAACCAACTCGTAGCTAGTTGCGCCCTTACTTTGTTTCGAGTCCGCTCAACAACTTAAGTGAGCTGCAACTAGTTGCGACAAGGTTTCTTGTCGGTAGCGGCACCGCCAGCAGGCTGCTGACGTCCCGCACTCAGCGCTCGCGGCTCAGGTACCTGCACCGGCAAGTTCCCTAAAAGCGTAGGGCAAAAACATACAAAGGGAGGAATCAAGTAAAGGGAATAACATTGCAATCATTACCCAGAATAGAGTTATATTACAAAGATAGCTTGTCGCGGCTCTAACAGATTGTTTTCATAGCATGACAAACAGCGACAAGAAAAGAAGAAATGGGCGGCCTAATCTACGCGATCGCCCTCGATCCTCTTGATCCCGCTCACCTTGTCCACAATGGGTGCGACAAGGGCCTTGAGCGCCTCCAGATCGGCATCCGGCGGCAGGGTCTTGAGGACGTTGGTGAGGTTGAGGCCCGGATTGCGGAAGGCCACCTTCACCAACACTTTCTGAAGAGCTCCCGCGCAGATCTTGCGCGACTCGTCGGCCAGCTGCTTTGGGATCCTCTCCCGGAGTCGCTGGAGGGCCGTCGCCACGCCCTTGAAGAATAAGACGAGCTTGGCGCTGGGTTGGAGGTTCTCGTCGGAGGGATACCCGAGATCCTCCATCCCCAGCTGCGCCAACTCCCTGTCAATATCTGCGGCAGCGCTCACGGGGCTCTCCGTCCAGTGCTCCACATTTTCCCTGAAAGCATTCTGGGTGGCGGCAACACTCTCCAACAGCGCCTTGTCGGCCTTGATCTCTTCTTTCAAGGCCGTCTCCTGCTCCTTGGCGCCGTCCAGCGTCTTGGTCAAAGTGGTCAGCTTCAACTCAAGATCCGCGTTGGAGTCTTTGGCGACGCTGAGCTCTTTGCCCTTCTCGGCAAGATCGGCCTCCAGCTGCACCACCTTCATCTCCAGCTCCTTCTTGGCTGCCTCGGCAACTGCGGCAGCATCCTCTGCTTGCTTAAGGGTTCCGCCGAGTTTTTCCTCGCGCACGGCAAGCTCCTCCTCGTGGGCGTCAAGATTGACCTTCCGCTGCGCCAGCTCGCCCTCCTCCGCGGATAGCTTCACAGCGGCAAGTCGCTGTTGCTCTTCGACTTCAGCCTTCTCGAGGAGGAAGGCCTTCTGCGCTTCGGCGAGCTGCTCCCGCTCCTCCGCCAGGGACCGGAGGGCTTCCTGGTGGAAACGCCCGAGCTCTTCCGCGCGCTTCTCGATGTCTGCTCCCGCCTTCGCGACAAGCGCCTCGCGGGATTCCAGCTTGGCTGGCTGCGCGCGGTAGAGCGACAACAACTTCCGCAGCAGCCGCTCCTCCTCAGGCTCGTTGCTGCTGCTGCTCGGCGCGTCAACCAGAGTCAGCCCAGCGGAGGCAAGCACCTCCCCGTCGAAGATCTCTCCCTCGACTGGCGCCCTGGAGCTCGATGCCCAGGGAAGGTTGATGAAGACGTCGTCGCCGGCCTTCAAGTAGACGCCTGGCTGGGGCTCTTCGGAGCCTGGCGCTGCGGCAGCGGCGGACGGGTCGGCGGTTGGTGTAGCGCCTGGTGCTCCTGCGGCCTCAGGGTCGTCAGTGCGATCACCAGACCCCTCGCCAGTTGCTGCAGCAGCAGCCTTGGCGGCCTCTGCGCCGGCGGGATCGTCAACACCGGCCGCTTCTTTGGCGGCAACCTCGGTCTCCATCGGCTCCGTAGAAGATGGGTCTGACAGCCGGGAAAGGGAGAAGAGTCAAGCAAAAACCCAAGAAGATCAAAAGAAGAAGAACCCAAGGAAAGTTTTGAAGCGAAAGGATTACCTGTGCCGGGTTCTGCAGTCGTGGTCTCCACCGTCGGGGGGGCGCTGGTGTTGTCCCTTGCTGGAGAACCCTCCCTTGCCGGAGAGCTCTCCCTTGTCGGGGGATTCTCCCTTGGCTCTTGGTGGGGCTGCTCTGCTCCTACACAAACCAGCAGTAAGATATCAGCAAAGATAGAGTATCCATGCGCATCTCACAGCGGAAAGCAAACCATATACTTACGCTGGGGGCTGCTCTGGAGAAAAGTTGCCGGGTCCGGCAAGGTTGTCTCGGGCGCACCCCCTGCTGTCGCAGTAGGTTCGTCCTCGATGACAATCACCGGGACTTTGGCTCTCTTTGCTGCTCTCTGGGCCAGAGTCCTAAAAAGGAACAAGTTCAGAGTCAAGCAAATGAGATACAAGACAAACAGCAAGGATTGAAGAACTACAAGTACACCAAGGGAGTCTTACTCTTCTTCTTCTTCCTCGTCGGAGCTGAACGCGGAGAAGTCGAAGTCTGGCTCACGTCCGGCGTGAGGAGGCGGAGGAGTAGCTTCCCTTGGCCGCTTGGCGGGAGCAGTGGCGGCGGTCTGAGACGACCTCGCTCCGGCTGTCGCCGCGGCGTGAGAAGCGGCAGGAGTAGAAGCGGTGGTCCGGGAGGGCCCCGCTCCAGTTGCCGTCGCAGCGTGAGGCGCTCCCACGGTAACAGTGCTTACCGCGGTGGAGCGTGTCACGCGGCGCGGCGACTGTTGCCTCGCCTGCCGCTCCACTACGTCACCGACCTTGCGGAGACGCCTTCTTGGTGCGGATGGAGGCTCTGCTTGCGGTGAGCTGTCTGAAGATGAGGAGGAAGACGAGTTGATCTCCAGCGAGCCGCTCGTATCCTTGGCGGGCTCGCTCGACTCGACGTTATGCCCGGCAAGCTCTTTCTCGCCGGCAGGCTCCCCTCGCTCGGCAAGGTTTGCCGCCTCTGCTGCCTCTGCCTCCTCCACGGTGAATCCAAATTCGCCCGCGGCTGCGGCTGCCGCCGCCTCTTCTAGCCTAGTGGCGATGGGTGCCATCTCCGCATCGGTGGTGTCGCGGGTGAGGCTATCTTTCTCGTCGAAGCGGATCGGCACTTCTACCAAGTCATCAAAGAATTGCTGCACGACGTCGTCTGCAGGCTCTTGGCAAGTTGGGACAATTCCATGCGAGTCGCACAACGGCATCATTGCACGGATGCGGTCGAGTGCGGAGTTGTTGCACAGCGGAACGACCCCCCCGGCAACCTGAAAACTTCGGGGTGTTGAGGGTCGTACTTGAACAGCTCCTGGAGCATCGCGTTGAGCTCCAGAACTGTGAAGTTGAAGTTGAGGCCCGGCCGCAGCCTCATGATATCTGCCGCATTCTTGAACTCCCAAGTGGGTCTCCCCCGTTCCTATAGGGGGGCGATGCGGCAGCGAAGAAAATCCGCGCCAACAGCGCCTACAGTGAGCCAGGCAAGCCTGAGGCGTAGGATCCGGGTGACAGCAATCTTCAGCCTGTCGTCTTCCGGGGCCACGTCACTCCAATCGCTGCCGCGTGCTACTGGGGTTTGGCGCCGGGTGGTGAATGGCTGTGGGTTCTCCTCGTCAATCCAGCACCAGTCTGCTCTCCACTCCTCCCACTTGCCGTGGAATTCTCCCTCCAGATAAGTTTCCTTCTTGCCGGCCCTTGAGATCCAAGCGATTCCACCGGATAAAGGCTCTCCTCTCTCTACTCGGGGTATAAAGAAGTGGCGAAAGAGGGCTACATTGGGATGGACTCCGACAAAGTTTTTGCAGAGATGTGCGAAAACTGCCATTGTCAGAACGGCATTGGGGGTGAAGTCGAGGAGATGGAACCCGTAGGTGTTCATGATATCGCAGAAGAATTCAGAGAAAGGCGGGCAGAGCCCGCAGTAGAAGAACAAGGCGAAGAAAGGGTATCCGTTTGGGGCCTTCTTCCAAGCGGCGGCGGGAAGTACCTTCGTGCGCGGATGCGCTCGTGTCTCCATCGACCAGAAGAGGTAGCAGTTCTCCCTCAGCTCCCTCGCGGCAAGCTTGGGGGGGAAGACTGCCCGCTCCTTTCGCAGCACCGCAAGCCGCTGCGCCTTGGTCGACTTCACGACCTTCCCCTTGTCGGCTTTTGGGGCCATGGCGGAAGTGGTGGAGGAGGTCGACGGCGTTGGTGGTGCTGGTGGCGATGGGGGGCGGAGCACTGCTCTCTTTCGGCTTTGGGAAGACGAGGGAGCGGCGGAGATTTTTGAGATTGGAGCAGCAACGGGCGAATGGACGAACTACCCCTGTTTCCCCTGCTTATAAAGAGGGAGGGGGCAGACATTCCGCATTTTCGAATAAAGAAACCACCCACGATCTCCCACGACGCCGCATTCAACGCGTGCCGTTCGGGGAGGGCGCGGTGGATATGGAGAGAGATACGGCGTAACCTAGGCCGCGCGTGCCCGTGCCCTGTTTTGGGCCTGGCCCAACAGTGCTCGGCACCGTGTATGGCCCAGGCCCGGGGGCTCCTGTCGGTGTACTAGAGTAGGGGTACCCTAGTATCCCGAACTTGTGCACGGGCAGTCGCAGCATCCCGCGGCAAGGCTTGCCGGGTGACCGCCAAGGTCCTCCGTGGTTCCTTTGGAGCCATTCAAGAACAAAGTATCCAAACCAAGACACCACAAGACCCCGGCAAGAGGAGCTTGCCGGGAAGGCCAACCAAGGCAAGGCGCTTAAGGAGACAAGACCCCGGCAAGAGGAGCTTGCCGGGAAGGCCACCCAAGGCATCTCAAGGAACTTGCCGCGGCGCGCCTCGCGTCCCGGCAAGGCCCGGTGAGCGACAAGCTCCCGGACACAACAAGACAACGACCGCAGCAAGGCGCTTGCCGCGGCAAGCCACCACTCTGTGCCCGCGCTCCAGCACATCCACCAACGTGTCGCTCTGGGACCCTTCCAGGCATGCGTGGCGGGAGGCTGTGCAGCCAGCGGTGCGCAGTGGTGAGCGGCGCTGACAAGATTGCCATCGTGGCAAGCGGTGGCGTCCCTGACGGTCCCTTTTGCACTGTTTAGGCGACACAGACGGGCATTTAATGCCCTTGTCCCCTGCCGTCAGGGTTAGGTATGATACACTGTAGCAGGTAGCTGTACCTACCGCAGCACCTTTCCATTTTTACCCTTTGTCTCCATTGCCACCTGTCGGTGACCCCTTGAGCATATAAAAGGAGTCCCATATGCAACGTAGAGGGGGGTTCAGAAAAAAAAGAGAACACTCAGGCTCGGTCTCGTTAGCTGCTGGTGTGTACTGTAGCACTCCGCACTCCCGAGCAAGAACTCAATACAAACCACAAAGCAGGAGTAGGGTTTTACGCATCCGTGCGGCCCGAACCTGGGTAAACTGCTCATGTGCTTTGCCTCGATCCGCTCTTCGTGCGACCTTCGCCCCCGCTGAACCGAAAGGGGCTCGGTCCGCCGGTACCATAGGTGTTCGTGGATCAGTTCCCCGACAGGAAGCGTGATCTCAGGGACGTATATGCGTTGGAGCCAGTCGCCCCAAAGTTCAACCCTTGGTCCTCCTGTTCGATCACCTTCGATCGCAGGGACCACCCCACTAGTATCCGTCATGGCGGATTCGCCGCACTGGTCCTAGACCCAATCATTGACGGATTTCACCTCACTCGAGTCCTTATGGACGGCGGCAGCAGCCTGAACCTGCTTTATCAGGACACAGTGTGCAAAATGGGTATAGACCCCTCAAGGATAAAACCCACAAAAACTACCTTTAAAGGCGTCATTCCAGGCGTAGAGGCCCACTACACAGGCTCAATTACACTGGAAGTGGTCTTCGGATCCCCGAATAACTTCCGAAGCGAAGAATTAATCTTTGATATAGTCCCATTCCGCAGTGGTTATCACGCGCTGCTCAGACGAACCACATTTGCTAGATTCAATGCGGTACCACATTATGCATACCTCAAGCTCAAGATGCCAGGACCTCACGGAGTTATTACAGTCAATGGAAACATAGAGCACTCTCTTCGAACAGAGGAGCACACCGCAGCCCTCGCAGCAGAAGCGCAAAGCAGCCTCTCAAGGCAATCTACCAGTTCGGCATTTCAAAGCCCGGACACCTTCAAGCGCGCTCGGGGTAATCGGCAAACAGACAGCCTGGCACGATCTGAACTCGCGTAGCAATACAGCGGCCACCCCAATCCCAGCCTAACGGTGTTGTTCATGCCGCGCGTACATAATTACACATTAAAAATACCATGGGCATAGATGGGGAGGGGGAGGCACAACTACGACACGCCCCAAAACGCGGCCTAAACCGCACCAGGGGCTTCCCGTTTGGTTATTTTTCTTTTTCTTTTAGGACTTCAATCTCTGGAAACATTGTCTGGCAGCTCTATTGCCGAACCCATGATACAGCAACCAAGGAGGCCGACAACTACGGGATTCCCAGGTGGATTATAGATTTCATATAATTCCTCAGCTCACCCTTGGAAGGGACATAGTCCTACTCTTTCGCTTATTACAATATCTGTATCACTCTGCTTTAATGCAATTTTTCAATATACAATACATGACATTACGACTATTATCACATTTTTGTTATATATATACATATCTATGTGTTCATTAATAACACCTAGCAACCGTACACTCTGGTACGGCCAATGCACCAGGGGATTACGTACCCACAATATGGTGTGAAAAGTCCGAACACTTACACAAGTGCGGCACCCCGAACTTATAGCATTATATGCATCAGCTCCGAATCATGTCTTTGGTCAAATGTTGGGTTTGCCCGGCTCCTATGTTTTGGTACCTTACGTTCCACTCTATCGGCTAAGGTAGCGCTAGGAGAACTACTGCGATTGTGCCCCAGTTCTGCCGGGCCGAGCACCTCTGTAGAGAAAGCTAAAACTGACTGTCATGATAAGGCGAGAGACCGGGCGCTGTTCGGCGAGGTTTTTCGAGTCCCTAAAGACTTATGCCGCTTAGGGCGAGGGGCCGGCTCCGTCCGGCTTATAGGTGTGTATGGCACCCCGAATTCGGTCTTTCGAATACCAGGGGCTTCGCCGAAATTTAAAATTATAGAATTCTATGGCTAAGTGAGAGTGATAAAGCATTATTAGTCCGGTCGCCTTGTTCGTTGTGCTGAGCACCTCCCTCGAAGGACCCAAACATGGGAAGAAGAGTGCTCAGGTTTATCCCGAACACCCCGGCACTCATGGCATGGGGGCAGAAGCCGAGGACTAGCCATCTCTCAGATTGGATAAACAGCCAAACAGAAGGTAATATTTAAATTCACACAAGCGTTGCATAGCGAATACGATACAAGTTTTCATACACACAGGACAAAACGAGCAAGTCTCATTCAAATATTACATTTTGTGAACACTCATCCGCGATAAGAGGGGCGCCCGGCAGAACAACCTCGTAGTACATCTCGAGGCAGCGGTGCTCCTTGCCCTCCGGCGGCCCCTCCTTGATCAGCTTCATGGTGTCTAGCTTGACCCACTGCGTTTTTACACGGGCAAAAGCCCGGCGTGCACCTTCAATGCAGACGGATTGCTTGACGACCTCCAGCCGTGGGCAGGCATCCACAAGCCGCCTCACCAGGCCGAAGAAGTTGTTCGGAAGGGCGTCGCCAGGCCACAACCAGACTATGAAGCCCTTCATGGCCTGATCGGCCGCCTTATGTAGCTCGGCCACCTGCTTCAGCTGGTCGCTCATTGGCACCGGATGTTCGGCCTCAGCATACTGAGACCAGAACAGCTTTTCCGTCGAGCTTCCTTCCTCAGCCTGGTAGAATAGTGCGGCATCGGACACACTGCGGGGCAAATCTGCGAATGCTCCTGAAGAGCTCCGGATTCGGGTAAGTAATCGGTAATTCACCATTGCATGCTTGCTTTGCATATAGAAGGCCTTACCCGCCGCTAGCTTCTTCATTGCGTTGATCTCCTGAAGGGCCTTCTGGGCCTCGGCCTTGGCACTCTTCGCGCTCTCACGGGCCGCGGCAAGCTCAGACTCTCTCGTCTTCAAGTCAAGCTCCAACGCCTCATGCTTTGTCACGAGATCCTGGAGCTCTTGCTACACCTCGCCCACCCGAGCCTCGTGCTTCTCTTGCTCGGTGCACTCTTGGGCCACCTTTTCTTCGGCCTGGAACAGCTTTTGCTTCAGGGTCGCCACCTCGGTCATGGCCCCTGGCAAACATACAATGATCCTGTCATTTTAGCAATCGCGTCCTTTTTCTCATCTACAGACGGGGTATTACTTACCCTTGTTCTCCTCGAGCCGCCTCTTAGCAAGGCCGAGCTCCTTCTGGGACCCCTCGAGGGCCTCCTTCAGTACGGCGACCTCCACAGTTAGTGTGGCGGACGCTAGCAGCGAAGCCTGCACATGCATATGGACATACTTATATTAGACTCCTGCGATATTATTTGATCCTCTATTCGGCTTTTCTTTGTGAACACCGAACAAAGCATCAGGGGCTACTGTCTATGCGGTAACACTTCTACTACATTTTAAAACACTTACCTCGAAGCCTGTTAGAAGGCTAGTATAGGCTTCAGTCAATCCGCTCTTGGCGGACTGAACCTTCTGGATCGCCGCACTCATGATAGTGCGGTGCTCCTCCTCGATGGAAGCGCTGCGAAGCGCTTCCAACATAGTGTCCAGTGCCTCTGGGTGGGCAGAGGTCACCGGCACAGGTGTCTCACCCTCCTTAGAAGGGGACCGCCTACCCGAGCTCGGATCCGTTGGAGGGTCCGGCGTAGTGTTTGGCTGAGGGCCGAACTCGGAGTTCTCGGGGACCCCGTCCCCTCGTCTCCCGGAGTCTGGAAGCTCGCCTTGAGGCGCCTCCGGGACTGTCCCCCCTCGATCCGGTGCCTCTTGAGACAGCACCTCGGCGTCGTCGGTCGGATGAGGGGAGGTGGCGGTCGGGACTGGATCACTATCCATGTCTGACGAGCCCAGGGAGCTGTCCGAGGATACCTCGATATTGGCTCGGGGCGGCCTGTACAATTGAGTTTGGCATTAGGGAAAGCAATGCGACAAAGGAATCCTATGGGTTACTTTGGTATCTGAACACTTACGATCTCCCCTGGGCTTGCCCCTGGGAAACCACTCGTCTTCACTTTCGTCGGCGGCGGTGGAGCTGTCCGGAAGGAGCGTCCTTCCCTTCTTGGATGCTTCGGCCTCCCCAGTTGGGGCGGCCTTCCTTTTCTTGTCTCCCCCAGTCGGTGGGGGAGCCTCTTCTTCCTCTTCCTCGTCTTCGGGGGAAGAGTGCGCCGCAGAGTCATCAGACGGTGATCCGACGACGCCTGGCGTCGGGAACTCTTTCGAGCTCCCTTGGCCTTCTTGGTCTTCTCCGACACCTTATAAGGGGCCGAAGTCAGCATCTTCGTCAGAAGAGCGTCTGCGGGGCCTTCGGGCAAGGGAGCCGGATAGTCGATCTGTCCGGCCATCTTCTGCCAGTCCTGTCAAAATTGCGGGAGTTTAGATCCCGCATAGAGCCAATCTATATATATATATATATATATATATATAACAAATATCCTGTAAAAGGTAAAACAACTTACCGCACTGGCGTGGCGCTTCGTGCTGAATCTGCGATCCTCAGTAATGGAGGGAGGGACCGCGGCGCCCTTGAACATCACCCTCCAGGCATCTTCGTGAGTCGTGTCGAAGAGCCTGTTCAGAGTTCGATGCTGCGCCGGATTGAACTCCCACAAGGTAAACTCCCGTTGTTGGCACGGGAGTATCCGACGAACGAGCATAACCTGGACTATGTTGACAAGCTTGAGCTTCTTATCCACCATGTTATGAATACATGACTGGAGTCCGGTCAGCTCTTTTGAATTACACCAGGACAAGCCCTTCTCTTTCCAGGAGGTGAGCCGCATGGGGATGCCAGATCGGAACTCGGGGGCCGCTACCCATGCAGGGTCGCGCGGCTCGGTGATATAGAACCACCCCGATTGCCACCCCTTTATGGTGTCCACGAATGTGCCCTCGAGCCATGTGATGTTGGGCATCTTGCCCACCATGGCGCCTCCGCACTCCGCCTGGCGGCCGCTCACTACCTTCGGCTTGACATTGAAGGTCTTCAGCCATAAGCCGAAGTGGGGCTTGATGCGGAGGAAGGCCTCGCACATGACGATAAACGCCGAGATGTTGAGGATAAAGTTTGGGGCCAGATCATGGAAATCCAGGCCGTAATAAAACATGAGCCCCGGACGAAGGGATGGAGAGGGAATCCTAGTCCGCGGAAGAAATGGGTGAGGAATACCACCCTCTCATGGGGCTCGGGGGTGGGGATGAGTTGTCCCTCATCTAGGGGCCGGTGCGCGATGTCGTCGTGTAGGTATCCGGCTCTCCTCAGTTTCTTGACGTCTCCCTCCGTGACGGAGGAGACCATCCACTTGCCTCCCGCTTCTGGACATTGTTGGAGAAGGTTGAGGTGGAAGTGAGAGCTTGGGCGCTAGAGCTCGAGTGTGCGGGAGCGGATGAGCAGAGGAGGAAGAAGGCATGGATAGAAAGGTGAATCCCTATCCCTTTATATGAGCGGACAAAATTGAGCGTCCCACTTGCCTGGTAAACCTCGCTTATCCCCCAAGCGCCGCCATTGATGGCGCGGTTGGGTTACCCACGCTCGTATTGATGAGAATCCCGTAATAAGGGGACACGATCTCTGCTTTGACAAGACATGTCGAAAAACCGCCTCGCGTTATGTGCGGGGCTGGTTAAAAGAAACGGTTCGAATGATCACCGGGCCATGACGTAACGTCATGTTGCCAAAACAAGCTAGCGGATTAGATCTGCGAAAACATTATTCTCTCTATGGTGAAATGTGGAACTTATTTTGCAGGGTCGGACACTATCCTCGTATTTCAAATTCTTCTGTGATGTATTCGGAGAAGGAACCCGCCTTGCAATGCCGAAGACAACTGCACGCCGGACTCTTCGTCATTGAAGCCTGGTTTAGGGGCTACTGTGGGAGTCCTGGATTAGGGGGTCTCCGGATAGCCGGACTATCACCATTGGCTGGACTGTTAGACTATGAAGATACAAGATTGAAGACTCCATCTCGTGTCCGGATGGGACTCTACTTGGCGTGGAAGGCAAGCTAGGCAATACGTATATGGATATCTCCTCCTTTGTAACCAACCTTGTGTAACCCTAACCCTCTCCGGTGTCTATATAAACCGAAGGGTTTTAGTCCGTAGGACAACATCACAACATACAATCATACCATAGGCTAGCTTTTAGGGCTTAGCCTCTCTGATCTCGTGGTAGATCTACTCTTGTAACACCCATATCATCAATATCAATCAAGCAGGATGTAGGGTTTTACCTCCATCAAGAGGGCCCGAACCTGGGTAAAACTTCGTGTCCCTTGCCTCCTGTTACCATCCGGCCTAGAGCACAGTTCGGGACCCCTACCCCAGATCCGCCGGTTTTGACACAGACAAGTATCCTTCGGGTATGATAGAAAAACTGCTAGCTAATCCTTTTACAGGAGATGGAACAAAGCATCCTGATGAGCACTTAATATATGTGGATGAAGTTTGTGGATTATTTAAGCTTGCAGGTATACCCGATGATGTCGCTAAGAAGAAGGTCTTCCTTTATCTTTGAAGGGAGACACATTGATATGGTATAGGCTATGTGATGATATGAGATCGTGGGACTATAAAAGATTGAAGCTAGAATTTCATCAAAAGTATTACCCTATGCATCTTGTTCATCGTGATCGCAATTATATATATAATTTCTGGCCCCGCGAAGGAGAAAGCATCGCTCAAGCTTGGGGGAGGCTTAAATCAATGTTATATTCATGCCCCAATCATGAGCTCTCAAGAGAAGTAATTATGCAAAGTTTTTATGCTCGGCTTTCTGATAACAATCGCACCATGCTCGATACTTCTTGTGCTGACTCTTTTATGATGAAGACTACTGAATTCAGATGGAATTTATTGGATAGAATTAAACGCAACTCTGAAGATTGGGACCTCGACGATGGTAAGGAGTCAGGTATGACACCTAAGTTTGATTGTGTTAAATATTTTATGGATACTGATATTTTCCGTAAGTTTAGCACTAAATATGGACTTGACTCTGAGATAGTAGCATCTTTCTGTGAATCTTTTGCTACTTATGTTGATCTCCCTAAGGAGAAGTGGTTTAAATATCATCCTCCCATAGAAGTAAAAGTAGCTGCACCTATTAAAGTTGAAGAAAAGACTGTCACTTATAATGATCCTATTGTTCCTACTTCTTATATTGAGAAACCACCTTTCCCTATTAGAATAAAGGATCATGCTAAAGCTTCAACTGTTGTTCGTAAAAGCAATATTAGAACTTATACACCTCCTGAGCAAGTTAAAGTAGAACCTAATATTGCTATTGTTAAAGATCTCTTGTCTGATAATATTGATGGGCATGTTATTCAGTTCGAAGGTGAAACTGCTAGAATTGCTAAACCTTGTGATAAGGATAAACATAGACCTGTGGTAGGCGTGCCTGTTATTTCTGTTAAAATAGGTGATCATTGTTATCATGGCTTATGTGATATGGGTGCTAGTGCTAGTGTTATACCTCATGACTTATACAAAGAAATTAAGAATGAAATTGCACCTGTTGAGTTAGAAGATATTGATGTTACTATTAAACTTGCTAATAGAGATACTATTGCACCAATTGGAATTGTTAGAGATGTTGAAGTCTTGTGTGGGAAAACTAAATATCCTGCTGATTTTCTTGTTCTTACTTCTCCGCAAGATAGCTTTTGTCCCATTATATTTGGTAGACCCTTCTTAAATACTGTCAATGCTACCATAGACTGCACTAAGAATATTGTTATTGTTGGTTTGGATGATATGGTTCATGAGTTTAGTTTCTCTAAATTTAGTAAACAACATCGTGAGGAAGAATTACCTAGTAAGGATGAAATTATTGGTCTTGCTTCTATTGTCGTACCTCCTAGTGATCCTTTAGAACACTATTTGCTAGACCATGAAAATGATATGTTCATGAATGAAAGAAGGGAAATAGATGAAGTATTCTTTAAATAGGAACCTATTCTGCATCACAACTTGCCTGTTGAAATTTTAGGGGATCCTCCTCCACCCAAGGGAGATCACGTGTTTGAGCTCAAATCCTTGCCTGATAATCTTAAATATGCTTATCTTGATGAAAAGAAGATATATCCTATTATTATTAGTGCTAACCTTTCAGAGCATGAAGAAGAAAGATTATTGAAAACTCTGAAGAAGCATCATGCTGCTATTGGATATACTCTTGATGATCTTAAGGGCATTAGTCCCACTCTATGTCAACATAAAATAAATTTAGAAGCAGATGCCAAACCAGTTCGTGATCCTCAACGACGCCTGAATCCTAAAATGAAAGAAGTGGTAAGAAAAGAAATACTAAAGCTTCTGGAGGCAGGTATAATCTATCCCATTGCTGATAGTGAGTGGGTAAGTCCTGTCCATTGTGTCCCTAAGAAGGGAGGTATTACTGTTGTTCCTAATGATAAAGATGAATTGATTCCACAAAGAATTATCACAGGTTATAAGATGGTAATTGATTTCCGTAAATTAAATAAAGCTACTAAGAAAGATCATTACCCCTTACCTTTTATTGATCAAATGCTAGAAAGATTATGCAAACATACACACTATTGCTTTCTAGATGGTTATTCTGGTTTCTCTCAAATACATGTGTCGGCTAGAGATCAATCAAAGACTACTTTTACATGCCCTTTTGGTACTTTTGCTTATAGACGTATGCCTTTTGGTTTATGTAATGCACCTGCTACCTTTCAAAGATGCATGATGGCTATATTCTCTGACTTTTGTGAAAAGATTTGTGAGGTTTTCATGGACGACTTTTCCGTATATGGTTCCTCTTTTGATGATTGCTTGAGCAATCTTGATCGAGTTTTGCAGAGATGTGAAGAAACTAATCTTGTCTTGAATTGGGAAAAGTGCCACTTTATGGTTAATGAAGGTATTGTCTTGGGGCACAAAGTTTCTGAAAGAGGTATTGAAGTTGATAAAGCCAATGTTGATGCTATTGAAAAGATGCCATGTGCCAAGGACATCAAAGGTATAAGAAGTTTCCTTGGTCACCCTGGATTTTATAGGAGGTTCATTAAGGACTTCTCAAAAATTTATTGGCCTCTGACTAATTCATTGCAAAAAGATATACCATTTGTCTTTGGTGATGATTGTGTAGAAGCATTTGAAATACTTAAGAAAGCATTAGTCTCTGCACCTGTTGTTCAGCCACCTGATTGGAACCTACCCTTTGAAATTATGTGTGATGCTAGTGATTATGTTGTAGGTTCTATTCTAGTGCAAAGAGTTGATAAGAAATTAAATGTTATTCATTATGCTAGTAAGACTCTAGACAATGCTCAAAGAAATTATGCTACTACTGAAAAAGAACTCTTAGCAGTTGTATTTGCTTGTGATAAGTTCAGATCTTATATTGTTGATTCTAAAGTAACTATACAAACTGATCATGCTGCTATTAAATATCTTATGGAAAAGAAAGATGCTAAACCTAGACTTATTAGATGGGTTCTCTTGCTACAAGAATTTGATTTGCATATTGTTGATAGAAAGGGAGCTGAGAACCCCGTTGTAGATAACCTGTCTAGGTTAGAAAATATTCTTGATGACCCACTACCTATTAATGATAGCTTTCCTGATGAACAATTAAATGTTATAAGTACTTCTCGTAGTACTCCATGGTATGCTGATTATGCTAATTATATTGTTGCTAAATTTATACCACCTAGCTTCACATACCAACAAAAGAAAAAGTTTTTCTATGATTTAAGATATTACTTTTGGGATGACCCACATCTTTATAAAGAAGGGGTAGATGGTGTTATTAGACGTTGTGTACCTGAGCATGAACAGGAGCAGATCCTACGCAAGTGTCATTCCGAGTCTTATGGAGGACACCACGCTGGAGATAGAACTGCACATAAGGTATTGCAATATGGTTTTTATTGGCCTACTCTCTTCAAGGACACCCGTAAGTTTGTCTTGTCGTGTGAAGAATGTCAAAGAATTGGTAATATTAGTAGACGTCAAGAAATGCCTATGAATTATTCTCTTGTAATTGAACCATTTGATGTTTGGGGCTTTGATTATATGGGACCTTTTCCTGCCTCTAATGGATACACACATATTCTAGTTGCTGTTGATTACGTTACTAAGTGGGTAGAAGCTACTCCAACTAGTAGTGCTGATCATAACACTTCTATTAAAATGCTTAAGGAAGTTATTTTTCCGAGGTTTGGAGTCCCTAGATATTTAATGACTGATGGTGGTTCACACTTTATTCATGGTGCTTTCCGTAAAATGCTTGCTAAATATGATGTTAATCATAGAATTGCATCTCATTATCACCCTCAGTATAGTGGTCAAGTAGACTTGAGCAATAGAGAGCTCAAATTAATTTTGCAAAAGACCGTTAATAGGTCTAGAAAGAATTGGTCCAAGAAACTTGATGATGCATTATGGGCTTATAGAACTGCATACAAAAATCCTATGGGTATGTCACTGTATAAAATGGTTTATGGAAAAGCATGTCACTTACCTCTAGAACTAGAACATAAGGCATATTGGGCTATTAAAGAGCTTAACTATGATTTTAAACTTGCTGGTGAAAATAGGTTATTTGATATTAGCTCACTTGATGAATGGAGAACCCAAGCTTATGAAAATGCCAAGTTGTTTAAAGAAAAAGTTAAAAGATGGCATGACAAAAGGATACAAAAGCGTGAGTTTAATGTAGGTGATTATGTATTGCTATACAACTCTCGTTTAAGATTTTTTGCAGGAAAACTTCTCTCTAAATGGGAAGGCCCCTATGTTATCGAGGAGGTCTGTCGTTCCGGTGCCATAAAAAATCAACAACTTCGAGGGCACAAATCCGAAGGTGGTAAACGGTCAAAGAATTAAACATTATATCTCAGGTAATCCCATAAATGTTGAAACCAATATTATTCAAACCGTAACCCCGGAGGAATACATAAGGGACACCTTCCGAAACGTTTCAGACTCTGAAAAGGAATAGGTGTGTGGTACGATAAGTAAACCGACTCTAAAACAATTTTTAAGGCAATATTTCACTGTTTTGGAATATTTAGAAAAATAGAAAAATAAGTAGCAGTCCGGGAAGGACATGAGGGCCCCACGAGGGTGGTGGGCGCGCCCTACCTGTTGGGTTTCGTAGTAATTTCAAAAAAATTCCTACGCACACGCAATATCATGTGATGCATAGCAACGAGGGGAGAGTGTGATCTACATACCTAGTAGATCGACAACGGAAGCGTTTGGTTGATGTAGTCGTACGTCTTCACGATCCAACCGATCAAGCACCGAAACTACGTCACCTCCGAGTTCGAGCACACGTTCAGCTCGATGATGATCCCCGGACTCCGATCCAGCAAAGTGTCGGGGAAGAGTTCAGTCAGCACGACGGTGTGGTGACGATCTTGATGCACTACAGCAGCAGGGCTTCGCCTAAACTCCGCTACAGTATTATCGAGGACTATGGTGGCTGGGGGCGCCGCACACGGCTAAGGAATAGATCACGTGGATCAACTTGTGTGTTTCTGGGGTGCCCCTGCCTCAGTATATAAAGGACCAAAGGGGGAGGCTAGCCGGCCACATAGGGCGCGCCAGGAGAGTCCTACTCCCTCTGGGAGTAGGATTCCCCCCCCCCCCAATCCTAGTTGGAATAGGATTCGCGGAGGGGGAAAAGAGAGAGGGGGGGGGCGGCCACCTCTCCTTGTCCTAATAGGACTAGGGGAGGGAGGGAGGCACGCAGCCCATCTTGGGCAGCCCCTTCTCTTTTCCACTAAGGCCCACTAAGGCCCATATAGCTCCCGGGGGGGTTCCGGTAACCTCCCGGTACTCTGGTAAAATCCTGATTTCACCCGGAACACTTCCGATATCCAAACATAGGCTTTCAATATATCAATCTTTATGTCTCGACCATTTCGAGACTCCTCGTCATGTCCGTGATCACATCCGGGACTCCGAACAACCTTCGGTACATCAAAATGCATAAACTCATAATATAACTGTCATCGTAACCTTAAGCGTGCGGACCCTACGGGTTCGAGAACAATGTAGACATGACTGAAACACGTCTCCGGTCAATAACCAATAGCGGGACCTGGATGCCCATATTGGCTCCTACATATTCTACGAAGATCTTTATCGGTCAGACCGCATAACAACATACATTGTTCCCTTTGTCATCGGTATGTTACTTGCCCGAGATTCGATCGTCGGTATTCCAATACCTAGTTCAATCTCGTTACCGGCAAGTCTCTTTACTTGTTCTGTAATACATCATCCTGCAACTAACTCATTTAGTTGCAATGCTTGCAAGGCTTAAGTGATGTGCATTACCGAGAGGGCCCAGAGATACCTCTCCGACAATCGGAGTGACAAAACCTAATCTCGAAATACGCCAACCCAACATGTACCTTTGGAGACACCTGTAGTACTCCTTTATAATCACCCAGTTACATTGTGACGTTTGGTAGTACCCAAAGTGTTCCTCCGGTAAACGGGAGTTGCATAATCTCATAGTTATAGGAACATGTATAAGTCATGAAGAAAGCAATAGCAACATACTAAATGATCGGGTGCTAAGCTAATGGAATGGGTCATGTCAATCAGATCATTCTCTTAATGATGTGATCCCGTTAATCAAATAACAACTCATTGTTCATGGTTAGGAAACATAACCATCTTTGATTAACGAGCTAGTCAAGTAGAGGCATACTAGTGACACTTTGTTTGTCTATGTATTCACACATGTATTATGTTTCCGGTTAATACAATTCTAGCATGAATAATAAACATTTATCATGATTATAAGGAAATAAATAATAACTTTATTATTGCTTCTAGGGCATATTTCCTTCAGTCTCCCACTTGCACTAGAGTCAATAATCTAGATTACACTGTAATGATTCTAACACCCATGGAGCCTTGGTGCTGATCATGTTTTGCTCGTGGAATAGGCTTAGTCAATGGGTCTGCAACATTCATATCCGTATGTATCTTGCAAATCTCTATGTCTCCCACCTGGACTAGATCCCGGATGGAATTGAAGCGTCTCTTGATGTGCTTGGTTCTCTTGTGAAATCTGGATTCCTTTGCCAAGGCAATTGCACCAGTATTGTCACAAAAGATTTTCATTGGACCCGATGCACTAGGTATGACACCTAGATCGGATATGAACTCCTTCATCCAGACTCCTTCATTTGCTGCTTCCGAAGCAGCTATGTACTCCGCTTCACATGTAGATCCCGCTACAACGCTTTGTTTAGAACTGCACCAACTGACAGCTGCACCGTTTAATGTAAACACGTATCCGGTTTGCGATTTAGAATCGTCCGGATCAGTGTCAAAGCTTGCATCAACGTAACCATTTACGATGAGCTCTTTGTCACCTCCATATACGAGAAGCATATCCTTAGTCCTTTTCAGGTATTTCAGGATGTTCTTGACCGCTGTCCAGTGATCCACTCCTGGATTACTTTGGTACCTCCCTGCTAGACTTATAGCAAGGCACACATCAGGTCTGGTACACAACATTGCATACATGATAGATCCTATCGCTGATGCATAGGGAACATCTTTCATATTCTCTCTATCTTCTGCAGTGGTCGGGCATTGAGTCTTACTCAATTTCACACCTTGTAACACAGGCAAGAATCCTTTCTTTGCTTGATCCATTTTGAACTTCTTCAAAGTTTTGTCAAGGTATGTTGTTTGTGAAAGTCCAATTAAGCGTTTTGATCTGTCTCTATAGATCTTAATGCCTAATATGTAAGCAGCTTCACCGAGGTGTTTCATTGAAAAACTCTTATTCAAGTATCCCTTTATGCTATCCAGAAATTCTATATCATTTCTGTCGGTGTACTAGAGTAGGGGTACCCTAGTATCCCGAACTCGTGCACGGGCAGTTGCAGCGCCCCGCGGCAAGGCTTGCCGAGTGACCGCCAAGACCCTCCGTGGTTCCCTTGAAGACCATTCAAGAACAAAGTACTCAAACCAAGGCCCCGGCAACAGGAGCTTGCCGGGAGGGCCAACCAAGGCCCCGGCAAGAGGAGCTTGCCGGGAAGGCCAACCAAGGCCCCGGCAAGAGGATCTTGCCGGGAAGAGACAAGACCCCGGCAAGAGGAGCTTGCCGGGAAGGCCACTCAAGGCATACCAAGAAAGCTTGCCGCGACGCGCCCTGTGTCCCGGCAAGATCCGGCGAGCGACAAGCTTCCGGACGCGACAAGACGACGGCCGCGGCAAGGAGCTTGCCGCGGGAAACCCCCACTTCGTGCCCGCGCTCCAGCACACCTGCTAACGTGTCGCTCTGGGACTCTCCCAAGCACACATGGCAGGAGGCCGTGCAGCTAGGGGTACGTGGTGGCAAACGGAGATGAAGAGAAGCCCATCGTGGCAAACGGTGGCGCTCCTAACGGTCACCTTCTGCACTATTTAGGAGACTCAGACAGGCATTTAATGCCCTTGTCCCCTGCCGTCAGAGTTAGGTAGGGTGCACTGTATCCACAGTAGCGGTAGCTGCACCTACCGCATCCTTTTCCATTTTTACCCTTCTAGTCTACGTTGCCACCTGTTGGTGACCCCTTGAAAGTATAAAAGGAGGCCCAGGCGCAACGTAGAGGGGGTTCGGCCAGTTCGGCTCATTCAACACCAGGAATACTCTCACGCTCAATCTGGCAGCGTCCATCACTCCTGAGCAAGAATCCAATATACAGAAACAAGCAGCAGTAGGGTTTTACGCATCCGTGCGGCCCGAAGCTGGGTAAAATCGCCCGCGTGCACTGCCTCGATCCGCTCTTTGTGCGCTCTCTGCTCCCCACCGAACCGAAAGGGGCCCTGTCCCCATAGGTGTTGGTGGAATCAGTCACCCGCCGACATCTCTGGCGTGCCAGGTAGGGGGCTTCGGCGGCAGCTGTTCTTCATCGTCATGGCTCCTAAGGAGCGGGCGAGCAAAAGAACGACGCCAGTGCGGCAACAGAAGAAGCTAAGTCGTGCGAGACTTTAGATATTTCCTTTCTGTATAAGGTTATCCGCCTCGGAGATCCTGTTCTTTGTACGGAAAACCTGTGCACGGAGGAATCAACTCGTAGCTAGTTGTGCCCTTACTTTGTTTCGAGTCCGCTCAACAACTTAAGTGAGCTGCTAGCGCCCTTACTTTGCTTCGAGTCCGCTCAGCAACTTAAGTGAGCCGCTAGCGCCTTTACTTTGTTTCGAGTCCGCTCAACAACTTAAGCAAGCTGCAACTAGTTGCGACAAGATTGCTTGTCGGTAGCGACCCCGCCAGCAGGCTGCTGAAGTTCCGCACTCGGCGCTCGCGGCAAGGGTGCCTGCACCGGCAAGTTTCCCTGGAAAGCGTAGGGTGGACGTACAAAGAGGGATTGAACAGGAAGATAGCATGCTCTATATATTTGAGATTTCTACATAGACCTGTATGCCGAGGAGCCTTCTCGGGGCTAGTTGCGCTCCATGTTGCCTCGAGTCCGCTCTGCAACTTGTGCGGTTGCACTAGAACCAAGAAGGTAAACCTTTCCGGGAGGCGATGTTCCCGAATAGCCGCTAAGGGCCCGTTCCCTCAAGCGCTGCTGGCTGGATCACATGCACCGGAAAGCATTCCAGCAGGCATAGGGAATATGTAGCAGAAGTCAAAATTCGCAAGCAAGTTAAGTGCACTTCAGGTGCTAATCACTTGTCATGTTTAAATGCAGTTATGGCCCGGGGGCTGGCAACGCCCCTAGGGCCAACCTTTCCGGCAATGATCTTGCCGGGAGCCGGCGTCAAGAACGACGAAGTTCTTCGCCATAAGCCTTTCCGGCAACGATCTTGCTGGGAGCCGGCGTCAAGAACGACGAAGTTCTTCGCCATAAGCCTTTCCGGCAACGATCTTGCCGGGAGCCGGCGTCAAGAACGACGAAGTTCTTCGCCATAAGCCTTTCCGGCAACGATCTTGCCGGGAGCCGGCGTCAAGAACGACGAAGTTCTTCGCCATAAGCCTTTCCGGCAACGATCTTACCGGGAGCCGGTGTCAAGAACAACGAAGTTCTTCGCCATAAGCCTTCCTGGCAACAAGCTTGCCGGAAGCCAGCATCGAGAACGTCAAAGTTCTCTGCCGAAGATAAAAGACTTCCTGGCAACAAGCTTGCCGGAAACCGGCATCGAGAACGTCAAAGTTCTCTGCCGAAGATAAAAGCCTTCCTGGCAACAAGCTTGCCGGAAGCCGGCATCGAGAACGTCAAAGTTCTCTGCCGAAGATAAAAGCCTTCCTGGCAACAAGCTTGCCGGAAGTCGGCATCGAGAACGTCAAAGTTCTCTGCCGAAGATAAAAGCCTTCCTGGCAACAAGCTTGCCGGAAGCCGGCATCGAGAACGTCAAAGTTCTCTGCCGAAGATAAAAGCCTTCCTGGCAACAAGCTTGCCGGAAGCCGGCATCGAGAACGTCAAAGTTCTCTGCCGAAGATAAAAGCCTTCCTGGCAACAAGCTTGCCGGAAGCCGGCATCGAGAACGTCAAAGTTCTCTGCCGAAGATAAAAGCCTTCCTGGCAACAAGCTTGCCAGAAGCCGGCATCGAGAACGTCAAAGTTCTCTGCCGAAGATAAAAGCCTTCCTGGCAACAAGCTTGCCGGAAGCCGGCATCGAGAACGTCAAAGTTCTCTGCCGAAGATAAAAGCCTTCCTGGCAACAAGCTTGCCGAAAGCCGGCATCGAGAACAACAAAGTTCTCTGCTAAGGATAAAAGCCTTCCCGGCAAGCCAGTATCGCTGGGGGCTGTGAGTGCCAAGAATCGTCCACGGCAAACCAGAGTTGCCGGGGGCTGCAATATCAGATAAGTCTTTCATCCCTCATCATGCATCCTCTTATGGACTGGGGAATGCGAAACCACGTTTCTTCCTGGAAACCGCCATGCTCCCTTGACTCTAGGCCCTGGGGCTCGTTCTCGGGGCCAAGTTTGGTCGTAGTCGCGGCAGCAAAGGGATGAAACGAGGAGATCGCACCCACCTCATTCCTGCCTCCGTTAAAAGCGTGAGAAAGGTTGAGCGACGTGGGAAGGCGGCAGGGCCTGTTGCCGGGAGATGAAATGTCTGTCCGAGGGATACCAAGGATTTGCTCCTTGGCGTGGGTTTAACTCGCGAGACAAATAACCCGGCAAGCATCCCCCTTTTCATTAAAAAACATCCCACTCAGGTACAATCCATAGAGGATGAAAAACATGAAAGAGAGGATTACAAGTTCTAGATACAGCTATGGCCCAAAGGCTTACAAATTAAAAAGATAAGATGCCCGTAATCCCTTTCCTGACCCTCTTTTCAGGAGGCAGGTCAAGGAGGCGAAAAGGGCAAAAGGAGTGCCTAGGCGAGCTACGGGTGCCAGAAGACAACAAGGGAACATCCCGGGGGTCGTCCGAAGGCCGGACTGCGACGGTGGCGCTGGAAGCGGGGCTCGAAGATGGAACGACAGGACGTTAGCACGCTGTCGAGGGCACCACGCCCTCGTACTCCGACCTGACGGCCTTGTCGCCAGCCCTCTTCCCCTTCCGCAGCCTCCCTACGCCAGCCGCCCAAGGAGACAACCCCGGGGAGTTCAAGAAGCCGGCGACGCGGATAATGGGGTCGTCGGTGCCGCGCAAAGCGGCGCCCGACGCCTAGTCGGACCCGCTACCCCGCCGCCCGCTACCCTCATCGTCGCTGTCGCTCCCCTCCTCGTCGCTCTCGCTCGAGGAGGAGCCTTCGCTGTCGGAGGAGCTGTCCACGCAACACTTCGCCCGAGTGCCGAAGCACCCGAAGGCGTTGACGGAGAGGAGATCGCCCTCCATCAACTTAAAATGGAGGGTAAACCCCTCCGTCAAGCTGTGGATGCGGGCGAACGTCTTCCACCCTCGACCAAGATACATCACATTAGGGGCTGGGAATGCAACGCGGACTCGCGTGCTGCTGATCCCACAGCCCCTCATGTGCAGTCTCAGCATCTCGGGCGGGTCCAACTCCATCGCGCGTGCAAACGGAGCTGGAAGCCGGAGGCGACGACGAGGCGCCCGGCGCAGCCTGACGAAGAACTCGCAAGGGTCGTCCCCTATATGGACCACCGTGGGGGGAGGAGCCGCCGGCGGAGGTGAAGCTGACGCGCCGCCCCGTCCGCCTCTTCCCCGAGCGCCTCGACCTCGTCCTCGACCTCGTCCGCGACCTCGCCCCCTCCCTCTTCCCCTTATAGCTGGCTCTGCCACCACGGGCGCGGAAGAGGGAGAGATGCGCTGTCTGGCGGCGACCCTCGCCGCCACTGATGAAGGGCCTGGGTTCCCTTTCTCCATGGCAGATGAGAGAAAGGGGAGCAGAAGCTGAAGAAAGGAGAAGATGAGAGAGTGCGGGTTTCTGTGCTCCCATCCCGCTCTTTATAAAGGAGCGAGGTGGGGGACTCAGCCGCCCCGCTCAGCGAATCAAGGCACGGGAAGGGCAGGGAGTCGGGGCCAACCCGCTCGCGACGGCCCAGTTTCCCACTCCACCGTCCGTGACCCCAAGCGCATGGGAGCCGCGTGGCGGGGATGCAGAACCAAGGCGACAGATGAGGCGGCCTCGCTCCGCCCCGTGAACGCGGGGAGTGGACGTCCCGAAAACCGCGCACCGGCCCCGTCCAGTAAATGCACCACACCCCCACACCTACCTCCGTTTAAGGAGGAGGGCGTGAACCGTGCCCATCATCATGGCCTGACGCATGGTCGGGGGGCTTAGCCCCACGCACGCCACCCACGATCTCTCCCACGACGCCGCGTTTGACGCGTGCCGTTCTAGGCGTGCGCGGTGGGAGCGGAGTTAGATTCGGCGTGACCTAGGCCGCGCATGCCCGTGCACTATTTTGGGCCTGGCCCAGCAGCGCTCGGCCCCGTGTATGGCCCAGGCCCGGGGGCTCCTGTCGGTGTACTAGAGTAGGGGTACCCTAGTATCCCGAACTCGTGCGCAGGCAGTTGCAGCGCCCCGCGGCAAGGCTTGTCGGGTGACCGCCAAGACCCTCCGTGGTTCCCTTGAAGACCATTCAAGAACAAAGTACTCAAACCAAGGCCCCGGCAAGAGGAGCTTGCCGGGAGGGCCAACCAAGGCCCCGGCAAGAGGAGCTTGCCGGGAAGGCCAACCAAGGCCCCGGCAAGAGGATCTTGCCGGGAAGAGACAAGACCCCGGCAAGAGGAGCTTGCCGGGAAGGCCACTCAAGGAATACCAAGAAAGCTTGCCGCGACGCGCCCTGTGTCCCGGCAAGATCCGGCGAGCGACAAGCTTCCGGACGCGACAAGACGACGGCCGCGGCAAGGAGCTTGCCGCGGGAAACCCCCACTTCGTGCCCGCGCTCCAGCACACCTGCTAACATGTCGCTCTGGGACTCTCCCAAGCACACGTGGCAGGAGGCCGTGCAGCTAGGGGTACGTGGTGGCAAACGGAGATGAAGAGAAGCCCATCGTGGCAAACGGTGGCGCTCCTAACGGTCACCTTCTGCACTGTTTAGGAGACTCAGACAGGCATTTAATGCCCTTGTCCCCTGCCGTCAGAGTTAGGTAGGGTGCACTGTATCCACAGTAGCGGTAGCTGCACCTACCGCATCCTTTTCCATTTTTACCCTTCTAGTCTACGTTGCCACCTGTCAGTGACCCCTTGAAAGTATAAAAGGAGGCCCAGGCGCAACGTAGAGGGGGTTCGGCCAGTTCGGCTCATTCAACACCAGGAACACTCTCACGCTCAATCTGGCAGCGTCCATCGCTCCTGAGCAAGAATCCAATATACATAAACAAGCAGCAGTAGGGTTTTACGCATCCGTGCGGCCCGAAGCTGGGTAAAATCGCCCGCGTGCACTGCCTCGATCCGCTCTTTGTGCACTCTCCGCCCCCCACCGAACCGAAAGGGGCCCTGTCCCCATAGGTGTTGGTGGAATCAGTCACCCGCCGACAATTTCCAATTAATAATATGTCATCCACATATAATATCAGAAATTCTACAGAGCTCCCACTCACTTTCTTGTAAATATAGGCTTCTCCAAAAGTCTGTATAAAACCAAATGCTTTGATCACACTATCAAAACGTTTATTCCAACTCCGAGAGGCTTGCACCAGTCCACAAATGGATCGCTGGAGCTTGCACACTTTGTTAGCTCCCTTTGGATCGAAAAAACCTTCTGGTTGCATCATATACAACTCTTCTTCCAGAAATCCATTTAGGAATGCAGTTTTGACATCCATCTGCCAAATTTCATAATCATAAAATGCGGCAATTGCTAACATGATTCGGACAGACTTAAGCATCGCTACAGGTGAGAAGGTCTCATCGTAGTCAATCCCTTGAACTTGCCGAAAACCTTTTGCGACAAGTCGAGCTTTGTAGATAGTAATATTACCGTCAGCGTCAGTCTTCTTCTTCAAGATCCATTTATTCTCAATTTCTTGCCGATCATCGGGCAAGTCAACCAAAGTCCATACTTTGTTCTCTTACATGGATCCCATCTCAGATTTCATGGCTTCAAGCCACTTTGCGGAATCTGGGCTCACCATTGCTTCTTCATAGTTCGTAGGTTCATCATGATCTAGCATCAAGACTTCCAGAACGGGATTACCGTACCACTCTGGCGCGGATCTTACTCTGGTTGATCTACGAGGTTCAGTAGTATCTTGTTCTGAAGTTTCATGATCATTATCATTGACTTCCTCACTAACTGGTCTAGGTGTCACAGAAACAGTTTTCTGTGATGTACTACTTTCCAATAAGGGAGTAGGTATAGTTACCTCGTCAAGTTCTACTTTCCTCCCACTCACTTCTTTCGAGAGAAACTCCTTCTCCAGAAAGTTTCCGAATTTAGCAACAAAAGTCTTGCCTTCGGATCTGTGATAGAAGGTGTATCCAATAGTTTCCTTTGGATATCCTATGAAGACACATTTCTCCGATTTGGATTCGAGCTTATCAGGTTGAAGCTTTTTCACATAAGCATCGCAGCCCCAAACTTTCAGAAACGACAACTTTGGTTTCTTGCCAAACCACAGTTCATAAGGCGTCGTCTCAACGGATTTTGATGGTGCCCTATTTAACGTGAATGCGGCCGTCTCTAGAGCGTATCCCCAAAACGATAGCGGTAAATCAGTAAGAGACATCATAGATCGCACCATATCCAGTAAAGTACGATTACGACGTTCGGACACACCATTATGCTGAGGTGTTCCGGGTGGCGTGAGTTGCGAAACTATTCCACAATTTTTCAAATGTACACCAAACTCGTAACTCAAATATTCTCCTCCACGATCAGATCGTAGAAACTTTACTTTCTTGTTACGATGATTTTCAACTTCACTCTAAAATTCCTTGAACTTTTCAAATGTTTCAGACTTATGTTTCATTAAGTAGATATACCCATATCTGCTTAAATCATCTGTGAAGGTGAGAAAATAACGATATCCGCCACGAGCCTCAATATTCATCGGACCACATACATCTATATGTATGATTTCCAACAAATCTGTTACTCTCTCCATAGTACCGGAGAACGGCGTTTTGGTCATCTTGCCCATGAGGCACAGTTCGCAAGTACCAAGTGAGTCATAATCAAGTGGTTCCAAAAGTCCATCAGAATGGAGTTTCTTCATGCGCTTTACACCGATATGACCTAAACAGTAGTGCCACAAATAAGTTGCACTCTCATTATCAACTCTGCATCTTTTGGCTTCAACATTATGAATATGTGTGTTACTACTATCGAGATTCAACAAGAATAGACCACTCTTCAAGGGTGCATGACCATAAAAGATATTACTCATATAAATAGAACAACCATTATTCTCTGATTTAAATGAATAACCGTCTCGCATCAAACAAGATCCAGATATAATTTTCATGCTTAACGCTGGCACCAAATAACAATTATTTAGGTCTAATACTAATCCCAAAGGTAGATGTAGAGGTAGCGTGCCGACTGCGATCACGTCGACTTTGGAACCGTTTCCCACACGCATTGTCACCTCGTCCTTAACCAATCTTCGCTTGATCCATAGTCCCTGTTTCGAGTTGCAAATATTAGCAATAGAACCAGTATCAAATACCCAGGTGCTACTGCGAGCATTAGTAAGGTACACATCAATAACATGTATATCACATATACCTTTGTTCACCTTGCCATCCTTCTTATCCGCCAAATACTTGGGGCAGTTCCGCTTCCAGTGACCAGTCTGCTTGCAATAGAAGTACTCAGTTTCAAGCTTAGGTCCAGGTTTTGGTTTCTTCTCTTGAGTAGCAACTTGCTTGCCGTTCTTTTTGAAGTTCCCCTTCTTCTTCCCTTTGCCCTTTTTCTTGAAACTAGTGGTCTTGTTGACCATCAACACTTGATGCTCCTTCTTGATTTCTACCTCCACAGCTTTCAGCATCGCGAAGAGCTCGGGAATAGTCTTGTTAATCCCTTGCATATTATAGTTCATCACGAAGCTCTTGTAGCTTGGTGGCAGTGATTGAAGAATTCTGTCAATGACACAATCATCTGGAAGATTAACTCCCAATTGAATCAAGTGATTATTATACCCAGACATTTTGAGTATATGCTCACTGACAGAACTGTTCTCCTCCATCTTGCAGCTATAGAACTTATTGGAGACTTCATATCTCTCAATCCAGGCATTTGCTTGAAATATTAAGTTCAACTCCTGGAACATCTCATATGCTCCATGACGTTCAAAACGTCGTTGAAGTCCCGATTCTAAGCCGTAAAGCATGGCACACTGAACTATCGAGTAGTCATCAGCTTTGCTCTGCCAGACGTTCATAACATCCGGCGTTGCTCCTGCAGCAGGCCTGGCACCCAGCGGTGCTTCCAGGACGTAATTCTTCTGTGCAGCAATCAGGATAATCCTCAAGTTACGGACCCAGTCCGTGTAATTGCTACCATCATCTTTCAACTTTGCTTTCTCAAGGAACACATTAAAATTCAACGGAACAATAGCACGAGCCATCTATCTACAATCAAACATAAACAAGCAAGATACTAATCAGGTACTAAGTTTCATGATAAATTTAAGTTCAGTTAATCAAATTAATTAAAGAACTCCCACTTAGATAGACATCCCTCTAATCCTCTAAGTGATTACATGATCCAAATCAACTAAACCATAACCGATCATCACGTGAGATGGAGTAGTTTTCAATGGTGAACATCGGTATGTTGATCATATCTACTATATGATTCACGCTCGACCTTTCGGTCTCCGTGTTCCGAGGCCATATCTGTATATGCTTCGCTCGTCAAGTATAACCTGAGTATTCCGCGTGTGCAACTGTTTTGCACCCGTTGTATTTGAACGTAGAACCTATCACACCCAATCATCACGTGGTGTCTCAGCACGAAGAACTTTCGCAATGGTGCATACTCAGGGAGAACACTTCTTGATAATTTAGTGAGAGATCATCTTATAATGCTACCGTCAATCAAAGCAAGATAAGATGCATAAAAGGATAAAAATCACATGCAATCAATATAAGTGATATGATATGGCCATCATCATCTTGTGCTTGTGATCTCCATCTCCGAAGCACCGTCGTGATCACCATCATCACCGGTGTGACACCTTGATCTCCATCGTAGCATTGTTGTCGTCTCGCCAAGCTTGTGCTTCTACGACTATCGCTACCGCTTAGTGATAAAAGTAAAGCATTACATCGCGATTGCATTGCATACAATAAAACGACAACCATAAGGCTCCTGCCAGTTGCTGATAACTCTGTTACAAAACATGATCATCTCATACAATAAAATTCAGCATCATGTCTTGACCATATCACATCACAACATGCCCTGCAAAAACAAGTTAGACGTCCTCTACTTTGTTGTTGCAAGTTTTACGTGGCTGCTACAGGCTTAAGCAAGAACCAATCTTACCTACGCATCAAAACCACAATGATAGTTTGTCAATTTGACTCCGTTTTAACCTTCGCAAGGACCGGGCGTAGCCATACTCGGTTCAACTAAAGTTGGAGTGACAGTCGCCCGCAAGCCACCTATGTGCAAAGCACGTCGGGGGAACCGGTCTCGCGTAAGCGTACGCGTAATGTTGGTCCGGGTCGTCTCATCCAATAATGCCGCCGAACCAAAGTATGACATGCTGGTAGGCAGTATGACTTATATCGCCCACAACTCACTTGTGTTCTACTCGTGCATATAACATCAACATAAATAACCTAGAATCTGATACCACTGTTGGGTTTCGTAGTAATTTCAAAAAATTTCCTACGCACACGCAAGATCATGTGATGCATAGCAACGAGGGGAGAGTGTGATCTACATACCTAGTAGATCAACAACGGAAGCGTTTGGTTGATGTAGTCGTACGTCTTCATGATCCAACCGATCAAGCACCGAAACTACGGCACCTCCGAGTTCGAGCACACGTTCAACTCGATGACGATCCCCGGACTCCGATCCAGCAAAGTGTCGGGGAAGAGTTCAGTCAGCACGACGGTGTGGTGACGATATTGATGCACTACAGCAGCAGGGCTTCGCCTAAACTCCGCTACAGTATTATCGAGGACTATGGTGGCTGGGGGCGCCACACACGGCTAAGGAATAGATCACGTGGATCAACTTGTGTGTTTCTGGGGTGCCCTTGCCTCAGTTTATAAAGGACCAAAGGGGGGAGGCTGGCCGGCCACATAGGGTGCACCAGGAGAGTCCTACTCCCTCTGGGAGTAGGATTCCCCCCCCCAATCCTAGTTGGAATAGGATTCACGGAGGGGGAAAAGAGAGAGGGGGGGCGGCCACCTCTCCTTGTCCTAATAGGACTAGGGGAGGGAGGGAGGCGTGCAGCCCATCTTGGGCAGCCCCTTCTCTTTTCCACTAAGGCCCACTAAGGCCCATATAGCTCCCGGGGGGGTTCCGGTAACCTCCCGGTACTCCGGTAAAATCCCGATTTCACCCGGAACACTTCCGATATCCAAACATAGGCTTTCAATATATCAATCTTTATGTCTCGACCATTTCGAGACTCCTCATCATGTCCGTGATCACATCCGGGACTCCGAACAACCTTCGGTACATCAAAATGCATAAACTCATAATATAACTGTCATCGTAACCTTAAGCGTGCGGACCCTACGGGTTCGAGAACAATGTAGACATGACCGAGACACGTCTCCGGTCAATAACCAATAGCGGGACCTGGATGCCCATATTGGCTCCTACATATTCTACGAAGATCTTTATCGGTCAGACCGCATAACAACATACGTTGTTCCCTTTGTCATCGGTATGTTACTTGCCCGAGATTCGATCGTCAGTATTCCAATACCTAGTTCAATCTCGTTACCGGCAAGTCTCTTTACTCGTTCTGTAATACATCATCCCGCAACTAACTCATTTAGTTGCAATGCTTGCAAGGCTTAAGTGATGTGCATTACCGAGAGGGCCCAGAGATACCTCTCCGATAATCGGAGTGACAAAACCTAATCTCGAAATACGCCAACCCAACATGTACCTTTGGAGACACCTGTAGTACTCCTTTATAATCACCCAGTTACATTGTGATGTTTGGTAGTACCCAAAGTGTTCCTCCGGTAAACAGGAGTTGCATAATCTCATAGTTATAGGAACATGTATAAGTCATGAAGAAAGCAATAGCAACATACTAAACGATCGGGTGCTAAGCTAATGGAATGGGTCATGTCAATCAGATCATTCTCTTAATGATGTGATCCCGTTAATCAAATAACAACTCATTGTTCATGGTTAGGAAACATAACCATCTTTGATTAACGAGCTAGTCAAGTAGAGGCATACTAGTGACACTTTGTTTGTCTATTTATTCACACATGTATTATGTTTCCGGTTAATACAATTCTAGCATGAATAATAAACATTTATCATGATTATAAGGAAATAAATAATAACTTTATTATTGCCTCTAGGGCATATTTCCTTCACTACCCCCCTGGGCGCGCCCCCTACCTCGTGAGCACCTCGTGTGCCTTCCGGACTCTGTTTTCTTGCACGTTACGTATTTTGGTCGGTAAAAATTCATTATATAACCTCCCGAAGGTTTTGACTCACGTATCACACAAACCTCCTCTGTTCTTGTTTCGAGCTGTTTTCTGTCAGGGTTTTCCAGGCTAGGCATCATGTCGTCTCCCTCCTCCAACAATGGTGACAACGATGCTTGGCTAATTAAGATAGATCTGAAGAGGGAAGAACCCACGAGGATCAACAAAGATGAAAGGATCAAGAAGGCCACGGAGGATCAAGTTCCAGCAGCAAAAGACAGCCTCCAACTTGATCATAACCTTCTTACCCCAACTGAGATTGAAGCTTTCAAGATGATTGAGTTAGCTCGTATACAAAACAAGTATCTCACACAAGAAAATATTTTGTTGAAGGAGCATATTGTTGCACTCAAGGGCATTATTCGCAAGCTGGAGGACCTCTTACGCTCGATGTGCGATTATCCGTCACCTCCACCTTCTTCACCAACCAAGGAGACATAATCACATGGGTATGGGCACTCCCCTTGGCAACTGCCAAGCTTGGGGGAGGTGCCCCAGTATCGCATCACAATCACAACTCCAATCTTTACTGTTTTTCTTTGTTCAATCCTATTAGTAGTATCCTGATCTAGTAGAATAAAGTTTATCGCATGATCTAGTTTTGAGTTTTGCTTTATGATCCCTCTATGTAATCGAGTCCGTGAGCTATATATAATAAACATTAGTGTTGAGTCAAGGGCTTGATTATTTTGCCATGATCTTGGGTGAATAAAAGAAAAGAGAAAAGGAATAAAAAGAAACAAAAAGTTCATATTGATCTTATTGAGAGTAATGACTTCACATAGAAAGAGTATGATGATTAAAAGTTGTTGGGAGTTGGCAGACATAGCTTTGGTCATTGTTGCAATTAATATGAAGTAATAAGGAAAGAGAGGTTTTCACATATAGATATATTATCATTGACATCTTCTATGATTGGGAGCACTCATTAAAATATGACATGCTAAAGAGTTGATGTTGGACAAGGAAGACAACGTAATGAGTTATGTATTTCTTATATCTGAGATAAAGTATGTTGTCATGGATCCTCTAACTTGTTGAGCTTGCCTTTCCCCCTCATGCTAGCCAAATTCTCAGCACCAAGTAGAAATACTACTTGTGCTTCCAAATACCCTTAAACCAGTATTGCCATGAGAGTCCACCATATCTACCTATGTATTGAGTAAGATCCTTCAAGTAAGTTGTCATCGGTGCAAAGCAATAAAAATTGCTCTAAATATGTATGATTGATTGGTGTGGGAGAAATAAGCTTTATACGATCTTGTGATGTGAAAGTAATAAAAGCGACGGACTGTATAATAAAGGTTCATATCACAAGGGGCAATATAAAGTGACGTTCTTTCACATTGAGATTTTATATATCCAACCATAAAAGCGCATGGCAACCTCTGCTTTCCTCTATGAAGGGCCTATCCTTTATTATTATCTTCTACCTTATCCAAGAGTCATGGTGATCTTCACCTTTTCTTTTTCATTTTATCCTTTGGCAAGCTCAGCATGTTGGAAAGAACATGATATATATATATATATCTAATTGGATGTAGGGGAGCATGAACCATTATTGTTGACATTACCCTTGAGGTAAAAGGTTGTGGGGCAAAACTATAAGCCCCTATCTTTCTCTGTGTCCGATTAAAACTCCGTAACCACAAGTATCGCGTGAGTGTTAGCAATTATGGAGGACTAAATGATAGTTGAGTATGTGGACTTGTTTTTTAGCTCTGACATAGACTCTTTCCGATGTTATGATAAATTTCAATTGCTTCAATGACTGAGATTATAGTTTGTCGGAGCCCAATAAGGTTTATGATTTATACTTTCGCATTGTGAATAGATCATCACTTGAACATAAGTAATCATATGACAAAATCTATATATGTTGCTGTTATGAGAATAATCATGATGCCTTCATGTCCGTATTTTATTTTTATCGATGCCTCTACCTCTAAACATGAGGACATATTTATTGTTATCGGCTTTTCGCTTGAGGACAAGCGAGGTCTAAGCTTGGGGGAGTTGATACGTCCATTTTGCATCATGCTTTTATATCGATATTTATCGCATTATGGATTGTTGCTTCACTTTATGTCACAATACTTATGGCTATTTTCTCTTATTTTACAAGGTTTACATAAAGAGGGAGAATGCCGGCAGCTGGAATTCTGGTCTGGAAAAGGAGCAAATATTAGAGACCTATTCTGCGCAACTCCAAAAGTCTTGAAACTCCATGGAATGTCTTAAAATAAATAAAGAAAAATCCAAGCCAAAGATGAAGGCCAGGGGGCCCACACCCTTCTCACGAGGGTGGGGGGCGCCCCCCCTAGGGCGCGCGCCCTACCTCGTGGGCCCCCTGGTGGCTCTCCGATGCCCATCTTCTCCTATATGAGGTCTTTCGATGAGAAAAAAATAAGAAGAAACTTTTCGGGACGAGACTCTGCCGCCACGAGGCGGAACCTTGGCGGATCCAATCTAGAGCTCCGGCAGAGCTGTTCTGCCGGGGAAACTTCTCTCCCGGAGGGGGAAATCATCACCATCGTCATCACCAATGCTCCTCTCATCGGGAGAGGGCAATCTCCATCAACATCTTCACCAGCACCATCTCATCTTCAAACCCTAGTTCATCTTTTGTATTCAATTCTTGTCTCAAAGTCCGGGATTGGTGCTAGTAGGTTGCTAGTAGTGTTGATTACTCCTTGTAGTTGATGCTAGTTGGTTTATTTGGTGGAAGATCATATGTTCAGATCCTATATGCATATTATTACCCCTCTGATTATGAACATGAATATGCTTTGTGAGTAATTATGTTTGTTCCTGAGGACAAGGGAGAAGTCTTGCTATTAGTAGTCATGTGAATTTGGTATTCGTTTGATATTTTGATAAGATGTATGTTGTCTAGCCTCTAGTGGTGTTATGTGAACGTCGACTACATACCACTTCACCATTATTTGGGCCTAGAGGAAGGCATTGGGAAGTAATAAGTAGATGATGGGTTTCTAGAGTGACAGAAGCTTAAACCCTAGTTTATGCGTTGCTTCGTAAGGGGCTGATTTGGATCCATATGTTTCATGCTATGGTTAGGTTTACCTTAATACTTTTGTTGTAGTTGCGGATGCTTGCAATAGTGGTTAATCATAAGTGGGATGCTTCTTCAAGTAAGAACAGCACCCAAGAACCGGTCCACCCACATATCAAATTATCAAAGTATCGAACGCGAATCATATGAACGTGATGAAAACTAGCTTGACGATATTCCCATGTGTCCTCGGGAGCGCTTTTCCTATTATAAGAGTTTGTTCCGGCTTGTCCTTTGCTACAAAAGGATTGGGCCACCTTGCTGCACTTTATTTACTTTTGTTACTTGTTGCTCGTTACAATTTATCCTATTACAAAACTATCTGTTACCACTTATTTCAGTACTTGCAGAGAATACCTTGCTGAAAACCGCTTATCATTTCCTTCCGCTCCTCGTTGGGTTCGACACTCTTACTTATCAAAAGGACTACGATAGATCCCCTATACTTGTGGGTCATCAAGACTCTTTTCTGGCGCCATTGCCAGGGAGTGTAGCGCCTTTGGTAGGTGGAATTTGGATAGGAAAAATTTATATAGTGTGCTGAAATTTACGTTCATATTCCGCTCCTTCAACACCGCAAAAGGCAACTGACACTCATGGCAGCGGTTGGTGGGCCGGCCCACAAACACACACGAAGAGAATTCTATTACATCACGAAAATCATTATAAGTACTTACGGATGGTTGCTAGGGTTTCAGTCATAAGTACGTTTGTACTCCAAGTACGTATAGTACATTCGCAGAGGCTTCTCCCACATATAAAAGTCTAAGAACGACTATCTTTCTACTATCATAGCTAGTATCACTACTACTACACACTCACTTTCTCACCTTTTTCTAAAACTTGCAAATAATCTTCACTGCAAAGGTTAGGCAGACAATTTTTGGTGCACATAGGATACTATCTCACAAATAACACTTGAGAGAATACAATTCCTACATACGGTTTCTTTTGGGTTCGACACTCCATACTTACCACCTTCACTTTGGAAAGTGCTACAATACCCCCTGCACTTAGGGATTATCAATAGACAAAGAGTGTCGCGCTAGTCGCAAAACAAAATCCTTAAGTTTTGCTTGTACATATATTTTCCATAGGGATGTTCATGCTTGCGCTTCCTTCTTAGCATTGGACATACCAATCCTTCCATCAATGCAATTTTCTCTGTTCATTTTTTTGTGATCAATAGCTTGTATCCAGACTGAACTGAAAATTGTCCCATTCGGTCATGGTTCCATACCCAAAATTCATCAATAGATGCGAATGATATCTTGAGTATTCGACTCCCAAATTATGATGAGCATGATTATATTGCTTGGTAGCCAGAACATAATGGAATCATCACTGCCCGTAGCGCGTATAGACTAGCCATGGATGAAAAGAAATCTAACATTATTGGACCTAGCCACAATATCTTAGGAGACCGAAGTATTTGGAACACTATCTGGAAAACAAATGTGCCCCCCAAAAGAGCGTTCATGTGGAGGCTAGCAAGTGAATCCCTTGCGGTTCAAACTAACAGATTTAGACATATCCTCGGCATCACTCTGATTTATAATTTTTGTAGTGCTGATGGAGAAATGGGATTCCATGTTGCCCACCGATATATGTTTGTGAGAGCCCTTTGACATGAGTTGAAGGACGTGTGGAACCTCCCTGCCGAGAATGAAATAAGCTACACAGGTAGGGATCGGGGTTCTTGTCCTACTTGATAAAGTTATTGAAGACCTAAGAGTGGCCAAGACAAAAACTAATGCTATTTTGGTGGTGTGTTTGGCATCAAATAAATGATGCGATCTTTGCAAAAGGTAAAGCAAAATTTTCTCACTCTGCTCAGTTTTTGCAAAGCTACCTTCTAAACATCCGCATGATTGAGAATGGAAACTCTAAAATTGATTGTAAAGGGAAAAGCCCTATGATCAAACTGCCAGTAGTGAAAGAACATGAAAACACTAAGGAAGAAGTTTGACAAAAGCCTGACAGGTGGGCCAAGGTCAATGCCGATGGAAGTTTCTTGCAGGAGAGCAGCAGTGGAGCATGGGGAGCCGTGGTTCAAGATCATGATGGGAGAATTATCTTATCATCTTGGGACTATATTCCACGATGCAAAGAAGCAGATTTTGCAGAAGCTATTGCTTGTCTAGAAGGACTATGGAAAGCGATGTCGGGTACAGACCCACCTTTAGTTACTAAGATGGACATCAACGTGGTGGCAAAGGCACTCACCCCCTCGTGTATTGATGATCGGAAACCGACGTGACTGCGAGGGAATTTCAAGCCATAAGAAAGGAAACAAAGAAGTTAAAGTTCGTAAAGTAGATAGAAGAGTCAATAGTTTAGCCTATAGTCTTGCCCAGTTTTAGCGTAGAGAGTTGCATGGTGGTGTTATGCAAGGGGTTGTGCCAACCTGCGTGTTGAGCTGGCCTTGCAAGATTGCAAGAACAATATTTCCTATTTTAATTAATACAACTCTCTATTTTCAAAAAATAAATTCACCAATAGATCTGGCGCTACTTGGGATTTTCATAATCTCATCTATATCCATTTGAAGGAAAACAATATGAACTAGTTGCTCCTTCCACAAAGTAATAAGAAGCTATAAGAAGCTCAGACACAAGTTGTGAGGGATGGGCCAGCAGATATATAACAACGACCTTAATGAACCTTCTCTAGGGATTCATTTGTGAGACCACATGTTTGTTGAATGGCCATTGCCAATTCTTCTAATTATACCTTACTTCATAATGTCCCTACCTTTCCAAGATAGCTCGCCATACTTGTGAGGGCCAGAAAGTAAGCTCGGCTTCAAGAATTGACCCCTTTAGAAAGTAAGCAGATATTAGTATCCTTGCACTTAAAGATATAGGTTCTTGCAATATCCTCCAAGCTTGCCTTTTGAGAAGAGCAAGGTTAAAAACTCCAGATCTCAAATGCTCATTCCTCCCAAAAATTTGGGTGGTGCCATTAGCTCCCATGAGACCGAGGCAACCTTTCTTTCTCTTTGCTTACTTCTCCACCAAAATTTTGGTGCCAACGAATTAATATGCTCACAAAGACCACTAGGAAGCTTAAAACAGGCCATAGAGTAAATTGGGATAGCTTACGGCACCAATATAATTAGGACATCCTTGCCTCCTGCCGATAACAGCTTTGCCATCTAGCCTTTAACCTTCTCCCAAACCTGACCATTGAGATATTCCAAAGTGACCCTCTTAGAGTTCCCCACATCGACGGGCATACCTAGATATCTATCACTCAGTGATTCATTTGGGACCTGAAGATTACACTTCACAACATCTCATACAATATGAGGGAAACCTTTGGTGAACAATATGGAGGTAATTTCTTGAGTTATCCTCTGTCCCAAAGCCATGCAGTAAGTATCTAACAAGTTTGATTTCCTCTACTCCATTAACACCTGCCCTAAAAAATAGCAGGTTGTCATCTACAACTAAAAGATGGTTCACTAGGGAGTCGTCGAGGCCACCTTGGTTCCATTGAGCTGTGATGACTACGGGATTTTAAAAGACATGAAATGCCCTCCGCTGGTGACAAGAAAAAGTGTTGAGAGATTGGATCTCCATGCCTTATACCACTTAAGAGTTTAAATTATTCTAGTTTGATTCCATTAAAAATTACCAAGAATGTCACAGAGCTTATCATGCCCATAATTACTGAAATCCATGTTGAGGCAAAACCCAATTTTTTCATGATGGCCTGAAGATAAGCCCACTCGAGTCTATCATATGTAGTCATCATATCCAACTTTAAAACACATAACTATTCCTTTCGGCTCTGCTTCTCATCATGAAATGCGACTCTAATATGTCACACTGGGCTCGTGGCCATGGTGCACCTGAGGGCACCTCCTATTTGACACTATGGCTGCCGCGTAGAGGGGCATCCTAGGTTGGCCTGCCCATTGCACGAACTACTATAGCGAGTGGGAGTGGGCATTGTAGCAAACTTGAGCTACAATGGCATCTCGAAGTTAATGTAATATTGGGTTTTTTCTAGTTCTTTCCTATTCGGTTTTTTGAAAGAAAAAAACACATGAAAAATGATTATATATATATATATATATATATACATAAACACTATTCTGATCATGGGATCAGAATAATATTCTGATCACAACCTGACCTGCCCCGCTAGTAGTACGTTGAACTTCCCTGTGAACTAGGTTGAACTTCCGCCAACATTGCCCAAATGGGGCTTGCGATATACCGTTGGAAAGCTATGGACACCAGTATCATGACCCAAGTTAAATTTTTGGCAAAATGTAAGCGGTTTAAGAGCAGTTTTGAAAACCGTTTTCTCTTCGCACAAAAAACGTGAATCGTATTTTCGATCGCATTTCTAAACCGTTTATCGGAATGAGGCATATAATATGGCATTGGAAAGCTGCTGCAAAACCGTTCCTTCCACATGTTGAAAGTTTTCTCTAATTCCCTATGGTTAAAGAGTAATTTGAAAAAACATAAAATTTCGTAAACCGAATAGTTGAGTTCGTTTTTTCGATGTCATTTCTAAACGGCTAATCCAATGGAGGCATATGATACGGCGTTAGAAAGCTTATGAAAATGCGCTACTTTTTCATCTTGAAAGTTTTTTTTTCTAATTTTGAATGGTTTAAGAGTAATTTAGAAAATGGTCCAAGTCCTACCGAGTTCGTATTTTCGATCTAATTTTTTAACCATGCGTCCGAATGCAGCAAATGATATGGCATTGGAAAGCTTGAACAAATGCGAAACTTTTTGGTATGTATTGTTTCTCCCAATTCTTTACGGTTTTAAGTCAGTTTCAAAAATGTCGAAAACGTATTTTCGCCGTAATTTCTACAAACTTTATCGGAATGGGGCAAATAATATACCGCTGAAAAAATACGGAAAATGCGAAACTTTTTCATGTTGATGGTTTTCTCTGATTCCTAGCCGTTTTCAAGTAATTTCGAAAAGGGCGAGATCATGCGTTCTGCCTTTATCGCAAAACAGATTCTTCGAAAATGCACCGCGTGAAGAACCTGAACTTCTCGGCGCGTGTACCTGAACTTCACTCTGTTTTTCACGTGATTTTTTTGCTTGTAGGTCTCCATCCACTTCTCGTAACTCTCCATCCACTCACCGGAATTGAGCAAGTGATATACCGGTGGGAAGCTGCTGTAAGCACATAACTTTCCCGTGTTGATCATTTTTTCATACTCACGACAATTTTAGAAGTTTTTCATCTCAAATTCATTCACTATAGTAGTCAAACTTCCTGTTGTTTTCACGTTGAACTTCCGTGACGTATTTTTGTTTGTAATTTACTCATCCATTCGTTAGTGTTACACAAATGATATTTCTTTTGTACAAACCTATCTCACAATATTTTTTTAACTTTCTTCGACCGAGGACTTGAACTTACACAAATGATATTACTGTCGTTTTAAAGTAAATAAGAAAACGGCGAGATAATGATTTCTGCCTTCATCGTGAATGGAAGTGCACTGCGTGAAGTAGTTGAACTTCTACGGCATGTCTGTTTGAACTTCACTCTGTTTCACTTTATTGTATTTTTCTTATACGAAACACACACCATGCAGTACGTGAACTTCTGGATGTTATCACTTTGAACTTCTCTCTGGTTTGAGTGAATTATTTTAAAACACAACAAACAACATCTTTTTATGTATTTTGTACATATAAATACACGGTGAACCTCTCTCACAAGAATTTTTGAACTTTTCCTCGCCGAGCACTTGAACTTCTAGCAACCATTTTTTCATTTATGAGTTTTTTTAAAAGTGCAAAAAAGGCGTTGTGTTTTTTGTTTTTTGAACAGGTAAATCCTAGGTTTTAATAAACTCCGAACTTCTCTGTTATTTCAATTTGAACTTCACCTTTTTATATTTTTGAGTAAAGAATTGTATTCGATTTTTATACGGAAAAATCGAACATGGAAATACAAGGTGAACCTCTCTCTCAAGAATTTTTGAACTTCTTCGGACACATCACTTGAACTTCTGTCAACAAACCTTTTAAGCTTTTATTTTTCTATACTTTTTTATTCTCACCTCCTTTTAGTACTTGAACTTCTCATTGTTTTCACAATGAACTTCTGTCACATTTTTGGGTATACGAAGAATTACATGCAATTGAAGGTCAGACATCATTTCTTGCCATTTTAAAATACGTAATTGGAGGTTGGACGTCCCGCAATATAAATTCTGAACAACATACACTAATTTGTTTTAACCGTTTTTGGGAATAGAGTGTGTGATATACCCTTTGGAATAGAACATAGGATATACCTTTTGGAAAGTTTTTGAATACATTGTGAACCTCTCTCATACGAATTTTTGAACTTTCCTGGGCCGAGCCTTCTATCAACAATCTTTTTACCTTTTTATTATATTTTCTCATACGAAACACACACCATGCAGTACGTGAACTTCCGACAGTTACCATGCTGGACATTGACCCACTCTAACTTTTTACAAAACAAATTATAGCTTTTTTCACTTTCTATGATTTGTTTTTTTTCACGCGGCATTTTTTGTTATGAGTGAAATGGCCTAGACGGTCCTTTTTTTGGTCATGAATTTCTTTAGTATATGCTACACGTGAACTTATGAATTTCTAAAACATAACGGTTAAGCTTTTGTTTCAAGCAACATGCACCATTTTGTTTGAACCGTTATTCAGAATAATAATATTTATCCATCTTAGAAAAGTTGTTGAATAGAGAAAACTTTTTAATGTAGAGAATTTTTGTTTCAAATTTGTAATGGATTGAGAGAATTATTTTAATTCACAAAAACAAGAAATTTTTATGCATTTTTGCACATGTAAATAAACGGTGAGCCTCTCTCACAATTATTTTTGAACTTCCCCGAGCCAAGTACTTGAACCTCGAGCAACAAATTTTTTTAGACTTTGCTTTTTTATTTTTATTTTCTCAAATGAAACACACACACCATGTACTAAGTGAACTTCAGGCTCTTATCACTTTGAACCGCTCTCTCCTTTTTCCCCCAAGTCCTAAAACTCTCATAAAAATGACCATGTAAATCCAAGGTTTTTATTATCTTTGAACTTCTCTGCTTTTTTAATTTGAACTTCTTAGTTTTATTCTTAGAAAAGAAAAGAAAATGATTTTTCATGTAAACATCGTACAACTTTTTTAAAATTGAACTTCATACTTTAATTTTTCATACAAACAAGAAGAATTTGAGTTTTTCATATACATCGAACTGACTCATTTTTTAGTTTGAAATTCTTGACTTTATTTTTAAAATCAAATTGCTCCAAAAAAATTAAATGACAAAATGATGCTACCCTTTAATAATGAAAAAATTATTTTCTATAGACATCAAACCACTCTATTTTTGTAATTTTGGAACTACTTTGTGTATTTTTAGAAATGGGAAAAATTCGATTTTTTAGTAAATGTCGAACTTCTTGGTTATTTCGAACTAAACTTCTTGGTTTATTCATTAGCAACGGCAAAAAATCGAGCTTTTGTAATAAATATTGAACTGCTCCTTTTTTGAAATTGAGCTTCTTGGTTATTTATTTAGTATCGAGGAAAATCTGAGTTTTTCATATACATTGAACTTTTATATTTTTTGAAATTGAACTTCTTGGTTTTTTTCAACTTTTGGACTCCTTTGTGGTATTCATTTGTAACAGAAAAAAGCTAGTTTTGTAATAAACATTGTAAAACTTCTTGGATATTTTCGAACTGAACTTCTTGGTTTTTTGTTAGTAACGAGAAAATTATGAGAAGAATATGAATTTTTTGTAGACATCAAACTTCACCATTTTTCAAATTTGAATTTCTTAGTTTTATTTATTAGTAACGGGGAAAATCCTTTTCTATAAATATCAAACCGCTCCGTTATTTTAATTTGAACTTCTAGGTTTTTTATAAAACAGGGGAAATCATTTTTTATAATCATTTTTTAATTATCCCATTTTAAATTTGAACTTCTTTTATTCTTTAGTAACGAGAAAAAATCTGAGTTTTTTTTATAAACTTCGAACCTCTCTGTTATTTTAATGGTTCTTAGTTTTAAATTCTCTAAACACACTTAATTTGAACATCTTGGTTTCTTAAATTTGGATTTCATGCTGATATTCATTAAGAACGATGAAAGAACCAACCTGAACACACAAGTGTATATGCGGCCTGCTTGTTGTGGGTGATAAAAATGAATTTCACTTAATATATCAGTAAGTTCGGAGAAGGATATAGGTTCAGTGAGAACACAAGAATGCATAGAGAGAGAAAATCGGAAAAAAAGATCAAGAATGAAAAGAACAAAACATCCATTATGCAAAACAACATGTCATCAAGATTTCAGAAAATCTTTGGAGAGTGTATTTCTGAATATCAACATCTGAAACTTTTTCCCAGCAAGACTCAAAGGATATACTAATTTACACCAATGTTCTTAATTGGACGCTGCCTGTACCCAAATTTGGACTACAGTGAGCCGCATGGAGCACCCAGGATCTTGACTTAAGGTTGCAAGTTGTAGGCACCGACACGGCAGCTACAGAGGCAGATCACGGACGTGGCGACATAAGACTTCTCAAAGTAATATCTAATGATAGGATTTAAATTTTTGTGCATGGAGCTAATTGAGAAATAAACACAAACAATTTGTACAACACAACATGCCACTGTCATGCAAAAAATGACACCGCGACGCGGACTGAAATTAGACAATCCAAAAAAGGAGAGGCAGAATCGTTGCATCATCCGAAATAATGAGTGGCTGCTTCTATTTTCCTCTTGTGTGTCCTAGGCGAGCCTGCTGGAATCAACAAGTAGAAGGTACAAAAGCTCATGACCATGGCTTCAAAGGAACTCCCAGTCCCCCAAAATGATCTTCGTTCTATAATAAAGTTGTTGACTTGATGTGGTTGTTCAGCTGGTAGATGTGTGGTTAGTGCTCAATTTAAATAAAAAATAATACTAATTTTGTATAGAATGGAGAAATACACACATACACGTCTCTATATCTGATAGGAGCATTTGAACGAACATGTAGTAATCATTAGCACATCACAAACCTGATGGATCAAAGTGCATGTGGACGGCAAAGGCAAAAACGGCTGCAACTAGATCCGTCCACGAGCCAACAACACTAATAGAGCGTCAGTGCCGCAAATGGGACACACACCAACAGTGCCAGCAACAGGAGCCATGCATGTGAAGTTCTCCAGTGACAGTATATACACGGTTACAGTCCAGTGCAAAATTTTCAGAAAATCAACACACTGAACTTCTAGAGAACTAGAGGCTGACCTTTTCTTGTTCCTAGCAGGGGGTTTGCATCTCGTGAATTGTTTGCTAGGAGGTTGGCGCCGGCTGCTCGGGGTGGTTAGCAGAGACGGCGAGTACGATGGATTGCGGAGGCGGCGACTAGCAGTGTGGATGGTGGCGCGCGCGGTGGTTGGGCAGTTCATCGGGCGGAGCTGGTTCGCGGTGGCGAGAAAGATGCAAAGGGGCGTCGCGCATGGCTAGCTTGGGAGGGATGAGGATGGTGGCAGGGCTGCGGTAGGAGGCCGGCAGCGGGCCATAGAAGGAGTCCGGCGGCGGATCCGCCGAAGGAAGTCGGCGGCGGGCCGCTGGAGGAGGCCAACGATGGGTCCATGGGAGGAGGCTGGCGGCGGGGCATGGTAGGAGGCGGGTGGTGGATCCGTTGGAGGAGGCCGACGGTGAGCCGCGGGAGGAAGTCGGCGGCGAGCCGTAGGAGGAGGCCGGCGGCAGAGCTGCAGGAGGAGGTGACAAGGCAGAATAAGTTATTCTTCATCCGAGGTAATCTTACGATAATTTCATAATTAAATTACATTTGGAATTCAAATAGTTATATTTCTATTGATTCACTACGTAAAATTTGCCATAAAAATAAAAATATAGGTCATAAGACAAGAAAATTTGCAGTTTATGTGTATTTTTACACTATATTTTTACGTTTGTAATTTTATATAATATAAAATATTTTTTACGACGATTATACATTTTCTCGCGGTCCCAAAACTTACGGAATGTAAAATTACGGTCCATTGATGGTAAAATAGAGGGGGTGAAGAATAACTATTCCTCACCCAAGATGACGAATAGTCAATCCCTATATATATATATATATATATATATATATATATATATATATATATATATATATATATATATAGTAGCACTGTTCTGATCCTGGGATCAGAATAGTTATATGGATCACGATCGGCCCTATATAGGCGCGACGCCATGCTCCCGAACCTGTGCGATCTAAAACTAGGAAAAAACATATCCCCACCCACCCCACCCGCAGCGTACCGAACCCCCGCCTCCACCCACTCTCAGCGTGGCGGCGCCTGACCCCGCAACCCACCCCCGCCAGCGCCGGCCTGCTCCCACCCGCACTGCCGCCTGAAACCCGCTGAACCCCAGTCGGCCGCCGCCCTGAACTTCCTCTCGGATCCTCCCGATCCAGGCGCCACTTGCGCCGCCGTGCCATAGCGCATTCCACCCCTGCGCGCCACCGCCCCAGGATCCGGCCGCCGCCCCGCCATCACCCACGGATCCGGCCGCCTGCCCGCCATCGCCCACGGATTCGGTTGCCGCCGCGCCATCGCCCACCTTCCTCCTCCGGCCAGGCGCGTAGCCACGACACGCCCTCTTAGCCAGCATGCCCCGCCGCCTCCACCTCCCTTCCCCGGTAGCACCCGCCTCCGCGATGCGCCCCCAGCAAGGACGCGCCACTAGCCACATCTTCCTTCCCGTCAGCACTCACCCCGTCACCCTGAATCCTAGCGCAAACATCCGATGAACCACCTACCCGCAGTCATGCGCTCCGCCATGGACGCACCTGCACCTGCTTCCTCAAGTGCGAGTCCCCCTGGCAACCCCCACCCGCTGCCACAGTAGCTACCCCGATTGAGGCCCTGCCCAACAGTCTGTGTTATTTTGCGTGTTCCTTCTACTGAAAACAGAGGAGAATGGCTGCTCGGATTTTCTCTGAACTTCCTTATTCTTCACTATGGCGATACATGCTCAACTCTCCCTCTCTGAACTCCTGCAAAATAAGTATGTGTGATGCTAGCTAGAAGATGAATTCAGTCAAGAAAAAGAGTGTTGCATGTTTGCTAACTGTAGTTGTTATTTGAAGCTGCACATTTACAGCAATACATGCTTCAAGAAAAAAAAGAGTGTTGCATGTTCAGATGCTCCTTGCCTTTAATTTTGATCTTTAGTTTTCTGAATTGAATTGGACTGTTGTGTCATCTCCTTCCTAATTTTCCCATGTGAAAATTGTATGAAAATGTTATCTTCTTCCTAATTTTCCCATACTGAAGAGCTAACCACCACACAAGATGCTCCTGTTCACACCACAACTCAATCAAGATGAGTGTCTGCGTGTGCTTGTGATCAGCAACGAATGCCTGGTGCGAGCGTTGACTTTAATTGAGCATTCGTAATGTTGTTGGAGAGGTAATCTGGAGTTAACTAAAGTCCAACTATTACACTGGACAAGGTTCATCTACATCGTAGTTGGCAAAATTCGACCCTCCCTAGCATGCATGTTATTTTTAATATCACGAAAATGAGTGCATATAGTCAACGAGAAAATCATATAGGAAAAACTAGAAAGGTAACAACAAAAAGAAGTAAGAAAAACCTTGAAGTTCAACTAGAAGATCCAAATAAGTTCATGCCGCCCTTCGGCAAAGCATGAGTCTTGGGTGTGTGCGTCTTGAATGTGTGCTATTCGTGTGGGTGCCCCCCATGTGTCTGCGGCATGTATGTGTGCTCCGAGTAGGTCTATCATAGGGTTTTTTTCATCTCTAAAAAATACATGTTATAAAATAGTTAACGGAATGTTAACCAAAAAACAAAACTAATACAATGGCCTAAAGAATAAGCCCACCCCGTTCGGAAGTTCGGTAATAAAAAACCTAGAAGGTCAAATTAAAATAATGGAGAAGTTCGAAGTTCTTAAAAACTTAGATTTTTTTCTCGTTACTAAATAATAAAATGAAGACATTCAAATTAAAATAAAGGAACAACTAAAAAGTTTAAAAACAAATTTTCCTCGTTTTTAAAAAACTAGAAGCTCAAACTAAAAGAACCAAGAAGTTAAGTTAAAATAACAAAATGGTTTAATATTTATAAAAATGATTTTTTTGTTTTTAAAAATAAAACCCAGAAGGTCAAATTGAAATAATGTAGCAGTTCAATTTTTTAATATAAAACATATGTCTCCATTTCTAGCAAGACCCCTAGAAGTTCAAACAAAATAACTAGAACTTCAAATTTAAAATAATGAAGCGGTTTGATATTTATATTTATTAGAACTTTCCTCGTAACTAAACAATAACTGAAGAAGGCCGATTTAAAAAAATAGAGCAGCTCAAAATTTATAAAGAAAATGGATTTGCCTTGTTTCTACAAAAAAAAACTAGAGGTTCAAATTTAAATAACGAAGAAGTTCAATATTTATTACAGGACCAAGAAGTTCAAATTAAAAATACGAGCAGTTCAAAATGTTTATAAATAACGGAGTAGTTCAATGTATATAAAAAAGTTGAGGTTTTCAGTTAACCGAGAGAAGTTCAGATTGATAACTGCCAGAAGTTCACGTACTACACGGTGTGCATTTTGTATTAAAAAGAAATAAAAAAAAGCAACGACTAAAAGTTTGTTGATATAAGTTCAAGTACTCCATCAGAGAAAGTTAAAAATATATTGTGAGAGAGGTTTATACAAAAGAAATACCATTTGTGTAACACTTGACGAATGGATGAGAAAATTGCAAATGAAAAATACGTCACAGAAGTTCAACGTGAAAACAGCGGGAAGTTCAACTACTACACTGAATGAATTTCAAATGAAAAACTTTTAAAACCGTCGCGAGTATGAAAAAATGATCAACACGGGAAAGTTGCGTGTTTACAACAACTTTCCATCGGTATATCACTTACTTAATTTCGCTGACTGGATGGAGAGCTACGATCAGTGGATGAAGAGCTACGAGCAAGAAAAGCACATGAAAAACGAGTGAAGTTCAGGTACACATGCTGAGAAGTTCAGGTTCTTCATGCGGTGCATTTTTGAAGAATCAGTTTCGCGATAAAGGCAGAACGAACAATCTCGCCATTTTCGCAATTACTTGAAAACGGCTAGGAATTAGAGAAAACCATCAACATGAAAACGTTTCGAATTTTTCGTAGCTTTTCAGCGGTATATTATTTTCCCCATTCTGATAAAGTTTGTAGAAATTACGGCAAAAATACGTTTTTAGCCGTTTTCAAAACTGACATAAAATCGTAATGAATTAGGAGAAACAATATATACAAAAAAGTTTCGCATTTCTTCAAGCTTTCCAACTCCATATGATTTGCTGCATTTGGAAGTACGGTTCAAAAATTAGCTCGAAAATACGAACTCGGTGGAACTTGTACCATTTTCTAAATTAATTTTAAACCGTTCAAAATTAGAAAAAACTTTTAACATGAAAAAGTAGCGCATTTTCATAAGCTTTCCAACGCCATATTATTTGCCTCGATTGGATTAGCCGTTTAGAAATGGCATCGAAAATACAAACTCAGGTGTTCCATTTGCAAAATTCTACGATTTTCTGAATTACTCTTTAACCGTAGGGAATTAGACAAAACTTTCAACATGTGGAAGAAGCGGTTTTCAGCAGCTTTCTAACGCCATACTATTTGCCTCATTCCGATAAACGGTTTAAAAATGCAATCGAAAATATATTTCACGTTTTTTGTATGAATAAAAAACGGTTTTCAAAACTGCTCTTAAATCGCTTACATTTTGCCAAAAATTGAAATTGGGTCATGATACTGATGTCCATAGCTTTCCAACGTTATATCGCAAGCCCCATTTGGACACGTTTTAGCTGAAGTTCAACCTAGTACTTAGAGAAGGTCAGGCGCTTTACTCGGGAAGTTCATGTTGTGATCAGAATATTATTCTGATCCCGTGATCAGAATAGTGTTTATGTATATATATATATATATATATATGTAGTGTTACTATTCATCACCCAGGGTGCAGAATTGGTTATTCTTCACCCGAGGTAATCTTATGATCATTTCATAATTAAATTACGTTTCGAATTCAAATAGTTACATTCTTATTGATTCACTACGTAAAATTTGACATAAGAAAAATAAAAACATAGGTCATAAGACAAGAAAATTTGCAGTTTATGTGTATTTTAGACTATGTTTTTACGTTTATAATTTTACATAATATAAAATATTTTTTACGGCGATTATATATTTTCTTACGGTCCCTTTTTGCGTCAGAAATAAGACAAAACTTATTGAACGTAAAATTACGGTGCATTGATGGTAAAATAGAGGTGGGTGAAGAATAACTATTCCTCACCCAGGATGACGAATAGCGCGACCCTATAGTGGTACTATTTATCACCCAGGGTGCAGAATAAATTATTCTTCACCCAAGGTAATCTTACGACCACTTCATAAATAAATTACGTTTGAAATATAAATAGTTACATTTGTATTGATTCATTACATAAAATTTGGTTTAAGAAAACAAAAAAATACGTTATAAGACCAAAAATATTGCATTTTATGTATGTTTTACACTATGTCTTACGTTCGTAATTTTATGTAACATAAAATATTTTTTAGGACGAGTATATATTTTCTTACGTTCTCTTTTTATGTATGAAATAAGACAAAATTTACGGAACCTAAAAATATGGTGCATTGACGTCAAAATAGAAAGGGGGTGAAGAATAACTATTCCTCACACAGGATAACTATATATTTTCTTATGTATGTATGTATATATTAAAAGTCAATATATTGTTCGGATTCTTAAATAGTGAATTGGATTGGGAACATTTTTTGGTTGAGAAAGTTTTGAAAATGCGAATATGTTTTCAAATATGTGAATATTTGTTGAAAACACGAAAAAAATCATAATTTTGATTTTTTAAAACATGAACATTTGTAAAACCATTTTTTTAAAATATGACTTGTGTTTAAATTTGAAAAGTAATTGTTTTCGGAAATGCGCCCATCTTTTCATATCAGCAAACATTTTCTAAAATACATGAATTTTTTTTAAAACATGAAAACTTCTTTTCAAATTTGCAAACATTTTTTATGACACGGTTTTTATTTGAATTTCTTTGAAAATGCAAACATTTTTCAAAATTATGTGTTTACAAATTGAAAATGTTTACAAAAAACAAAAATAAATAAAAACAAACTAAACCTATAAGAAAACATGAGAAAAAATAAACAAAAAGAACCGCTTAGTAACCTTCTTGAAGGTTCCCGAAAGAGGTGAAAGTCGGACAAAACAAGGTATAGAATGAGATCCACAAAAAAGAGGTTTTCAATCGAACCGCTTTATGCAATAAACTGTCATTTTTCATAGAACCGCTTAGTAACCTTCGTTCATGCACCCAGTACCAATTTAACATAGAATAGTGCATAATCGAAGTTGGGTTTTAGATTTGGTCCATTATCTCTATTGATAAAATAGTTGTCATTTTTCATCTTGTCCTATGTTACAAATTTTGATTTGAAATTTTGAGACTATAGATTGGCGTCATGTTAATGTGCTAAACGTTTTCCAAAAATTTCAAAATTTTAAAAGTTGTAGTAGGAGTGTGGTGCACCCACCGCACTACAATCCCCGATGTACAAGATACGCTCCCGATCCATTTATCTTTCTTGAGCTATTTGATTGGTTCAACTTGGGTATTTGGGCGCAAATTCTTAAGGCTAAATATTTCCCGAACTCTTCCTTCTTCTCTACGAGTAAGAGGATTCTCAGGTATAGAATGAGATCCACAAAAAAGAGGTTTTCAATCTAGGAGCAAGTTTTGACGTGGGCAACGGTGGGGACATTAATTTTGGCTAGCCAAATGGATAAACCAAGTGCCCCTTTTTCATGCCCGACCCCCTTTACCCTAAACACCATTAACTTTTTTGTTTTATCCACCAACCCAGATATCCTTATCAAAGATGTTTTTAGGTCCAATTGTATCAACATTATCTTCCTTTAGAATCTTAACGCCACAGAATGCAGTTATTGGGAATTTGTCATTCTTGAGCTATCCCAAAGTCCAGTTATCTTTTGAGAGAGATAGAGGCAAAGTTCTTTGGGACCTTGGAACAAACTCATCCACACCCTGCCATCCGTCACTCAAAAATGCTTTGGCCCACAACTGTCCTGCTAACAATTGGCGCCTACCTTTGACAATCTATGTGAAATAGGCTTCCATTTGCCCTTATCCATGGAAAACGCCATGACCTAGGGCCTAGGCGATGACACCTGTGTGCAATGTAATGAATTAGAGAACACGAACCACATCCTCTTTGAATGTGCCCCGGCCAAATCTCTGTTGGAGTTGTGTCATCAATAGCTTTGTGTGCTCTTGGACCCTTACAACTTCAAGCAAGCCTTCCAACTTTTCATGGGGGCGCACATACAAGAATCTAAGCTCGCTTGGAGGGTGTTTGCGGCATTAACTTGGGCACTCTACACTTGTTGTAACAAGCATACTATTTAGGGGGCAATTCCTCTCATCATGCTGACTATATTTTCAAATATATACGCTTTAGTATACCACCTACTAAACATACAAAGGGCGATACAGACCTTTCGCAAATCATATACACTTTCTTATGCCAGCCGAAACATATACGCCGTACAGATCCCCTCTCACCTAGGCTCGGCCCAATTTTTTTGCAACATTAAAAAAATAGGTGCACATGTCAGACTCAAACTCAAAACATCATGGTTCAAAACCAGACTCGTTAACCACCTAGGTGTTGGGGAACGTAGTAATTTCAAAAAAATTCCTACACACACGCAAGATCATGGTGATGCATAGCAAGGAGAGGGGAGAGTGTGATCTACGTAGCCTCGTAGACCGACAGCGGAAGCGTTATGACAACGCGGTTGATGTAGTCGTACGTCTTCACGGCCCAATCGATCAAGCACCGAAACTACGGCACCTCCGAGTTTTAGCACACGTTCAGCTCGATGACGATCCCCGGACTCCGATCAAGCAAAGTGTCGGGGAAGAGTTCCGTCAGCACGACGGCGTGGTGACGATCTTGATGTTCTACCATTGCAGGGCTTCGCCTAAGCACCGCTACAATATTATCGAGGAGTATGGTGGAAGGGGGCACCGCACACGGCTAAGAAAACGATCACGTGGATCAACTTGTGTGTCTAGGGGTGCCCTCTGCCCCTGTATATAAAGGAGCAAGGGGAGGAGGCCGGCCGGCCCTATGACGCGCCAAGGAGGAGGAGTCCTCCTCCTAGTAGGAGTAGGACACCCCTCTTTCCTACTCCTACTAGGAGGGGGAAAGGAAGGGGGAGAGGGAGAAGGAAAGGGGGCGCCGCTGTCGTGGTCCGCTGCGCTCCTCATTATCTCTTCTCCTCTTCACGCTCCTCCGATGCGCTCGCTCTCGCCCTCGCGCCACCGTTCTGTACGCGTCTCGTCGGCGACGATGGGGAAGGAGAAGATGGCGGCTCTGGAGCAGGAAAAGAAGGCGACGACGAGGATGAAGGGGAAGGCGACCAGTCGGGGCGGATCCTCCTCGCGAACCGGCCTGCCGAAGGGCTGGATCCAGGGCGACTGGATCCACTCGAAGCTCACCCAAGAAGACCTCGATGACCTGGCCGAGGGAGGGATGATCCCCTATGACTCGGCGCGGCTTCCAGGGAAGGAATTCGAGCCGCAACCCCGGGAGAGTGAGCGCGTTCTTCTTGCCACCCGCGTCGACCGTGGATTTTCCTTGCCTCCTCACCCTTTCTTTCGAGGATTTCTAAACTTCTTTGGGGCACAACTCCACCATTTTACTCCCAACACAATCGTTTATCTCGCCGCTTTCATTTCTTTGTGTGAGAATTTCCTGGGTTGCCGACCTCACTGGGGTCTTTTCAAGTATATTTTCACTTGTCGCTCCCAGACAGTAAAAAAGGCTAATCCGAGTGACGAGAGGACTCAAGTGATCCAGATGTGTGGGGGTCTTGGTATCCAGATGAGAGGGAAAAGCTCCTTTCCAGCCATGATTCTTCCGGACTCAGTTCGCGGATGGCAGTCGACCTGGTTTTACTGTAAAGACCAGTCGATGCCAGGGCACTCGACTGGCCTCCCTCCCTTTACCATGGACCGAGTGAGGAAACCATCCCCTTTGAAGGTGCTCCCGGAGGAGAAAGCGCAGGTGAGGGTGCTGGTCGAGCGAGTGGTCCAGCTTATCCATGACGGGGTCACTGGTATAGATCTCTTGGAGGTCTTCCTTCAGCGGCGCATCCAGCCTCTTCAAGCCCGAGACCATCCGATGTGGATGTATTTGGGTCTTGAAGACTCCACTCGGATTCACCCGGATGAGGTCGATGACGACACACTGGAGAAGTGGCTGTTGGGCATTATCGGAAACAAGGATAACCCCAGGGGAGCCAGGAGAGTTCCCCCATTCGACCAGTCTCATGCACCAGAGAAGGTCTGATTCCAAGTTTTTGCTTGTAATCTGAATTCACTCGCGCAGCTGCCTATACTGCATCGACTGACTTTGTTCTCCCTGCTTTCTTTCAGGCCATTATTGAAATGTATTCAATGCCCAACGGAGAGCAAGAGCAAGCTCTGGAAGGCGAGGCGAGTGGCGGCGACAGTGGCGAGTGGACTTCCGACGGTGAAGGGGATGGAGGAAGCGACGACTCAAGCGATGGAGAAGAAGTCGAGTCGTCCCCTCGTAGGGAGAGGCGATCCAAGCTTGACCAAGAATGACCGAGCACCCGCGAAAAGGCAACTGCTCAGGCTGGTCAGTCTTCAAAGCATACTCGGATCTCTTCACCAACCCCGACTGAGAAGGCGCCAAAGCACCCCAAAGTTGCAGAGCCGAAGACTCGGAAGGCGTTGCCGAAGATCAAGATTGATATCCCCGTCACTTCCGCGTGAGTGTCTCTCTTTGTATTCACTCGATGCTCCGCACTGTTTGTTTTTCTTGTTTTAACTGGACGAACTTTGGAACCGTCGGCGCTGCCACTTCCGAGACCTCAGCTTACAGGGACGAAGATGAGGTGATGGAGGATGCGGTCACTTCTAATCTGGGTATGATTTCTGCCATATTGTCTTTGTTCGGTTGATTCAACTGCAATGTGCATCATTGGGTGACGTGATTTTGGCAATTGAACTTTGCACAGCTCCCAACATTATTGACCTCCCAAATGATGATGAAGAGCCCGAGAGGTCTTTGACGAGGAAGAATAGGCAAGATCCTGCAAGCGAGGCGCTACAGTCGACGCCGAGGGCGGAACCAGTCGTTCAGGACACTGGCGACGCCAATCGGGGTTCTGTTACCTTCGTCGTGCCACTGTCGAGTGCCTTGCCTTCTTCATCGACTGCTCAGGCCCCTGTCGACCCACCTTCAGTTTTTGCGACCCATCATGTCCCAGAAGACGAAGTGAATGCTGCCAGGGAAGCTATACACCAGGCGGGCGTCATGATGGAGAAGATGAAGATGGTGCGGGATGCCAGTCAGGCTGCCTACGACGCCAGCTCGACTCTCCAAAGCAACGTTCAGGTTAGTTGGTCGCCGCTTGTTCTGTTAGGATATGATTTCTGAAGACTCTTTCTGAAAATCTTTGCTCCGAAAATCTTTGCGTTAGTACACCCACTGGGTGCGTTGATTGAACTTTGAATTAGTGGGGGCACGCTGAGTGCACCCACTGGGTGTAGTCCCCGAGACTACGGTGGACTGCGGGTAGTCGACTGTAGTCTTTGTATTTTGTCGAGTGTAAACCAAACTGATAGTTTGTCTCTTCCACTCGGTCTGGTCGAGTGGGGTCAGAACCGGTGGGGGCACGCCAAGTGCACCCACTGGGTGTAGTCCCCGAGACCGCGGTCGACTGCTGGCAGTCGACTATGGTCTGAGTTCTTTCTCTCTTCTTTTTTTTACTCCCTGCACTCGACTCCGGCGGGCCAGTCGAGTGGGATCAGAACCGGTGGGGGCACGCAAAGTGCACCCACTGGGTGTAGTCCCCGAGGCTATGGTGGACTGCGGGCAGTCGACCGTAGCCTTAGTACTTATTGACTTTGTTGTTTTTCGCTGTAAAAATAACTTCTCCCCTTTGATTTCAGAAATCTTGTGATCTTGGAGCTCGCTTTGCTGACTTGGAGAAACAACAGATCCAACTGAACCTTGACTTGGAGCTGGCCAAGACAGAGCTGCAAAGGGTCAAGGACGACGCCACTGGTAAAACGAATTTGTCGACTGGTCTGTCTTAGGCTTGAGTACCCTTGTGCTCTTTCTGAATCAGGCATCATTTCTTTGTAGAAAAACTGAGAGAAGCTCTAGCGAAGAAGGATCAGGATTTGGATGCTGCTCGAAAGGAGGCTGACGACAGAACCGCTCTAGCTGAACAGAAACTGGCTTCGGTCGACCAGTTGGAAGAAGAGAATACCAGGCTAAAATCTGCTTTGAATGACGCCAACATGGAGTGCTCGCGCTGGAAGAAGGAGAATCTCATACTGGGCGAGAAGATGGAAAGCGTTGCTCGCAGGAGGGGTGATCTGGAGAGATATCTGAGGAGCCTTGCCAAGAAGTTGTTCATCAAGCTTGAAGGTGCACATTTTGTTCCGACTGATTTTTTTATGTCGACTCAGTGTATGAAAATTGACTTATCCTTGGATTGTGAATGCAGAGTTTTGCCAGAACTTTGAGGAGGAGACTGGGCGGATTGAGCCAGGTTTGGACCCAATCAATTCTCTCGTAAAAGATGAAACTGCCATGAATCTGCTCCGACTGGAATCCCGCATCAACGGTGTCGTGGACTACTTGGCTCGACTGAAGGTCGCCATGTCGCGGATTGACCCGGCACTTTGGCCAGAGATCACGCCCCAGAATGATCTCGAGTCCCTGATGACTCGACTTAACGAAATCCCTGATCGAGTGCAGGAGTGGAAGAAATCTTCTGCCTGGTGTGGAGCTTATGTGGCCCTGTCTCTGGTTCGCGTCCATTGCAAGGAGGTGCGTCAAGATAAGCTAGCGGCAATCAAGGTCGCCAACACCCAGAAGCATGACTTCCGATCTTTTATGGAGACTTTCATCGCTGCAGCCACTCGGATTGCCGACGGCGTCGACCTAGACGAGTTCGTCGAGCCTACTAGTCCTCCTCCCGCAGAGTGAATAAACTTTTATGCCTCACCTTAAATTTGCCTCGGGATGCAGAGTGTTTTTTGTAACCGTTAAACTCTTTCGGGCTGAAAGCCCGAGCACTTCGATCTGTGGTCCGGAACCTTTAGGGTTTATCTGAACTTGGTTTATCGTTAAATATCTTCATGAATCCCCCGTCGAGTGGGAATCGTTCTTCATTCAAGACAACTTTTGTATTTGTGGTGCAGCTCCGAAGGAGAAGGTGGTAGTCGACCTACATCTTGTTACTGCAGAGCGGGACGGAGCGCACATTGTATTTGTGGCGAAGCTCTCAAGGAAAAGGTGGCAGTCGAGCTGCACCTCGTTACTGCAGAGCAGGATGGAGCGCGCATTGTATTTGTGGCGAAGCTCTCACGGAGAAGGTGGCAGTCGACCTGCACCTCGTCATCCTTGAGGATTCAGATGTGTTTCGTACATAGGCGAGTACTGGACTGCAGCTAAGCCTCCAAGTGGGAGGCTGGCTCACCACTCGATAGGATTTTCAGATACTTAGGCGAGTACTGGACTGCAGCTAAGCCCCCGAGTGGGAGGATTGCTCTCCACTTGGTAGGATTTTTTCAAACTTAGGCGAGTGCCAGACTGCAGCTAAGTCTCCAAGCGAGAGAACTTAGGCGAGTACTGGACTGCAGTTAAGCCCCCGAGTGGGAGGATTGCTCCCCACTCGGTAGGATTTTTCCAAACTTAGGCGAGTGTCGGACTGCAGCTAAGTCTCCAAGTGAGAGA